>NC_056739.1:461098451-461305106 GCF_019279795.1 Protopterus annectens
AGATTCACAACTGTGCTGTTTGCCTTACTACTGCAGTAATGTTAAGATTCCCAGAGTTAGAGAAAGTAGTTGAGCAGAGAATGGGCAGAGGAAAACACCTGCTGAGGGGGGGGGGGACACATTACATCAGCTCTAGATACTGCAGTCAAATTAGCATCTGGAAGTGTGCAGAGGACCATGTCACTGCCTCAACTGTTAGGAGGTACACTCCCCCAGTTCTAGTCCGGGTAATCTCCTTACCTGTACATATTTCATTGCAGTCAGCAATCCCACTTGTACTCAGTTTGGTAGGTCCCTCTGGGAATTCAAAAATATGGACAGAGTAAATTTGTGCTAATTATGTTGTAAAGGTACATTTAGGGAAAGCAGGAATCTCTGCTCCAAGAGTTGACAGGCATATGAATAGGTTGCGGGAGATGTCATACCACTTTCAGCATAGTCCTTATGGAAGCTCTACTAGTGTTCCCTGAACATTCTGAAATTCTCCTGGCAGAGATTACAAACAGTAGTGCTACTTTCCACGTGAATGTTAGGTAAACAGAGACCAGCACAAAAAGTAAACTGTTTGACAATGGTGAGATCTTAAGCAGGAGCAAGGGCTCTCGGACATAAGGCAGACAATCTTTGAATTGATTCATACTAGGGTCCAAATGGCAGGTGGACAAGGGAGAAGTGGCAGAAGCATGCGTACAATGAAAGCAAAATATGCCTTTAGAGTTCTGCAAGGACAGGACCAAGACACCTTGGCTTGGGCTTGTAATGCCTGCTGCCCCTTACCTTTAAATCAAAAAGTAAATGTGATTACTTAAAATGCACTTCTGGATTTCCTGCTACAGCAACCCATGGCCAACTAGATTTGCTCTCCTCTTGGGACAGCAGCCTCCCTCTCAGATGTCAGGATTTTGAGATACATGGGTCAATGGCTGGCAGCAGCATTTTCTTAGGTCTTGTATTTGCAAGACGGCTCACCTCAACCACCTACCCATACTTTTCTTCAGTGTTACAGCAGACTGGAAGGGGCCTACCTGAAAAGCAGAATGGACCTCAAGGAGTGTATAGGAAAGCCCACCAACCCAGAATCACATGTGGAAGGAGAGGAGAAAAAACAGCAACATAGGCATTTAAGTTGCATACAATGTTCATTGTTTCTGTAGTTATGCCAGATTATACTGCATGAGCAACTCCAACTCTGGCTCTAAAAGTGCTTAGAGGTGGTGTGCACTGTTGACCAGGCTGCCTCCAGAATATTCTGTGAGCTTCTCTCAATAAAGGCAGTGGTAGCAGTTACCCTGGTGGAATAAGTATGGGCTTGAATACCCTTTCTAATGGTGCTTATAGCAAAAGGAGTTCCACTTAGTTTCTTACTAGTCTGTCCAATTTGTTAAAAGCACAGGTTAAAGTGGGGATGAAAGGTATGGAAGAAAAAGCATACAAGAGTACAAGTGAAGGCGGCATCCATCTTCTGCTCTGTTGTCTGCAGCCGTAACACTTATCTGCTCATTTCCTTTGGAGGAAGTACCTACTTTTCGCACACCCTTTTCCAAGATTTTCTTGATGTGCTTTAACATCCACTTGTGGGGGTCGGCAACTCATGCGGAGGCCTATACAAGCCTAGCCATAACAATTCCCTGGATATTTCTTCCCACAATATTTACTACCCTCTGCTCAATTTGCAAAGTTCCCCTGGGAGATGCTACCCATTAAACTCACCTTAGGTCAACTAAAACCTCCACTGCAACTTCAAGATTTATCCAAGCATAAGTTTGCAATCTTACTTAAGCCCACTCTGGACTGCTACGGCAAACCCCCTCAAAGCTGGGGGTCTGTCTGGGACCCTCTTCCATCTTGCAATCTTTTTACTCCTCCTGCTCCAGGCCGGCCACCTGAACACAATGTAGCTGCCTCAGACTAGGCAACCAAACTGCTTCATTACTTTATGACAAACCTAATTAGCCTCTGTAGCCCCATTCCATCTTTACAGGCAGGTCCTGCTGCCCAAGTCCATTATCAAATGACCACTGCTACAGTAGCTTTAGCTATACGAGAGTTATATCCTGTATAAGATATGTCTAGGAGTTGGAAGGTTCCAAAAGCCCCTGGAGAATGGTCCTAGCAAAGCCTCATCTAGACCTGAAGATACAAAGCCTGTAATCCTCCGAAAATGTATACAGGGACCATGCTGCTTCTAGAATACACCTAGAATCTAGCTTTTTCCAAAAAGCCATAGATGAAACAAAGGCCATAGAAGAGTGGGCCTTAACCTGGCCTGGAATAGTTTTGCTGTGGCTAGTATAACAAAAGGCAATAGCCAGAGGCAACCATTTTGACACAAGTTGCCCCCCTCATACCTTCAAGGAAATAACTAATCCAAAGAACTGAAAGATTTAGTTCAGTCAAGGTAGTACCAGACTTGTGGACATCCAAGTTATGGAGTATCCTTCCTCCCTCATTTTTAGGTTGAGAAAAGAAAATGGAGGCGAGAGTTTGGCTTAAACTCTACCACTTGAAATATAAAAGGATTAGTTCAAGCCAGTCTGTGGAAAAGCAGAGTTGCCCAAGAGCTTGCAACTCAGACACCCCTCTTGCAGGAGTCTAAACAATAAGAAAACCTCAAATCAGCCAGGTTAGCCGTTTTCAAATTGTTACATTCTCTGAAAATAAAGGGCCTAAGAGAAGCCACTAGTTTTCTTTGAAGCCTCTTATGCAAAACCCCTTTTATAAAAGACTGACATGAGAATGTACTGAAAGGGGAGGATTCTTGGGCAGACATGCTGAAACAGCCAATGCATGAACCTTAAAGGTCATACCAACAAATACTAAAAACCAACCCTGAAGGTGTCCAGGTTATGTTGGCAAAGAGAAAACCTTTCATTTGCCAATAACTTTTCAGTAGCAGGCTTTCTAGCATCAATTAGGACTTGAACATCCTCAGTAAATGGGTGCCTAAAGGGAATTATGACCCCCATCATCCAGGGGGTGAGAAGTTAATTGGGTTGGGGTATATCTAACACTACCTTGTGTAAGCAGATCTACTGAGCATGTTTGTGGTAACTGCCTCTGGCTGTTTTTCAAAGGAAGGAGCAATGTTGCGCAAGCCAAAGGAAGGAGCAATGTTGCGCAAGACAGAATGGAGTAACCACGATCTTGGAGGACTCCCTCTAAAGATAAGTACCCTGCCCATCAGTGGAAAGGGTGGAAAAGCAAAAAAATTCCTGTCCAAGGAAAAGAAAACATCTTTCTGCAGGGATCCTAGAGCAGAATCCTGCCACTCAATTGTTCAGAGGTAAACACGTTTACCTGATTAACTCTCCCATACATGGATCAAATATTCATGGATACCCTGTTAGTTTCCATTTGTATCTGCCCTTTTAAGCTTGCTCCCACACCATTTTGTTCTGAGGAAAGAAATCCCAGGCAATGATTCAGAAAAAAGAAGTTTTGTACTCACCATAACATTCCATCTGAGGAGTTGTACTTCATTTTTCTGCAACCTGTGGGTATACGGATCCCATCAGATCCAAGCTGGCAATTTTTTTTTAGCATCTGCTCCAAGCTCCTCCCCTTACCCACAATGCCCTACCATCTCCTATCCCCCCCCCCGACAGTTTGCTGCAACTAAAAATGTATATGCAACTCAACTCAATAAACCAACCCTGAAAACAGGATAAAGTCGGGGGGACAGAGGGAGGGAATGTTGCAGAAAAATGAAGTATAACTACTCAGATGGAACGTTATGGTGAGTACTTAACTTTTTCTGAAGTAGTTAACTTCATTTTATCTGCAACCTGTGGGACAGAGTCCCCAGCTACTCCAATCCTGGGACGCCCTTATGAAAGGATATTCCTGAGCACCACAGAGCCAAAGGATGCTCTACCCCTCGAAATCAGATCCAGTTTGTAATGGGAAATGAAGGTATGTGAATTGGTCCATGTCACTGCTGCACAAATATCGTCCAAAGGCAAGACCAAAAAGCAGAAGTCGCCATGGACTTGGTAGAGTGAGCCTCAACTATACCAGGAGGAGATGAACCTTTTGTTTTGTAGGTATGTGAAATGCAAAGACTGATCCATCTGGCTAAAGAAACTTTAGAAATAGCTTTTCCCATAAAAGCTTTGAAAAAGGAAACAATTGGTCAGTCTTGTCGAAAGACTTTGTTCTATAAGATAAAAACGAAGTTGTTTATGAACATCTAACAAATGGAGTTTGTATTCACCTTTATTTTGGAAGTTGGGAAAGAAAACTGCAGATTAATGGACTGGTTTATGTTTGCTTCAGATGCCACTTTAGGTAAGAAGAGTTAGTACGGAGGGAGACCCTATCCTTATGGAAGATCAAATCCAGAGGCACTGCAGACAGAGCTTGAAGCTCAGAAACTCTCCTAGCCTATGTGATGGCGACTAGGAAAGCAGTCTTCCAGGACAAAAATTTCAAGTCCACTGAAGCCGCAGGTCCGAAAGGAGGAGCCACCAATGCCTAGAGGAGGCTAAGGCCATGTTGTCTTCAATGTGAAAACTGGAAATGGCTGCCAATTGTACTTTCACTGTGGAGGAATGAGTTCCTTGCTGAAATACCACACAGGAAGTCCAACACCGCTGGAACAGGGGCTGTAAAGGGATCTATTTTTCTCTGAGGCCCAAATGGAAAAACGCTTCCATTTACTGCAATAAAGTTTTAGTGGAGTCTTTAAGAGGTCACCATGGATTTTACCTGGGATGAAAGACCGGGAGTCCTGGCAATTAACAGAACTGGAGCAACCAAGCTGTTAGCCTGAGGCTGCCCAGATCAGGCGGACGTGTCCCCGACGGATGGGAAATTAGATCCGGGCAGGGATCCAGAACCCACGAGGGAGCTAAGAAACTAGATCAAAGGAATGGGAACCAAACATGACGAGGCCAGAACAGGACAATGAGGATCACTTTGCTCCGAAGTCGGCAAGCTTTCTGAAGAAACTTTGGCATGAGTGGTAAAGGTGGATAAGCATACAGAAGCCCGGGGGACCAAGCATGGTCTAGAGCGTCTCTGGGGACTTCCCCTGGTGAGGGAATCAGAGCGAAGAACTCTGCACTTCGCGTTGGATGGAGATGCATGGGGTCAGCCTTGCTGCGATCTCTTTGCAAGGAAGATCCTTCGCTACTGACAGTTTCAGAGACCACTCTTAAGGCATCAGAATGGCCAGACTCAATCTGTCCACTAAAATGTTGGAGCACTCCGGGATGTGCGTTGCTATCAGAAGCCAACCGGTGGAAATCTCCCATTCCCACACACTCATGGCCTCGCGACAGAGGATAGGATCTGGTTCCCTCTGCTTGTTGATATACAAGACAAAGGACATGTCTGACTGAATTGCAATCAGAGAGGGAGGACTGTGAAAGGCTTCCAACGCTAAAAGCACTGCCCTCATCTCTAGAACATTTATATGCAAATTGGTCTCTGCCTGGGACCACGTGCCTTGGACTGTCCTTCCCAAACAGTGGTCCCCCCACCAGAGTTGGGAGGCGTCCGTGGTCACTGGTTTGGACTGGAGGTGATGCAAAGGGGCGTCCTTTTGACATCTCTGGTGAAGTTAAGCAAAGATGTCCTGCAGACGTGACTGATCTTGATCGGAAATTCCATGGGCAGGTCTAGCCAAGACCATTGAACAGCCAGTCTCCATTGAAGAACCCGCATGTGAAGGCACGCATAAGGGAGAATAGATATGGCAGCAGCGATGGAGCCCAGAGCCCGGAAAACCTTGCTCGCCTTTGAAGACTTGGAGTTCGCTATCTGAGCTATGTGGCACCTGAGATGTAGAATCCCTGTCTGGAGTTAATACCTTCATCTGCAAAGTATTTAACCGTGCCCCAATGAAGTCTAGAACCTGTACTGGTTGTAAATGGGATTTGTGAACATCGACCAATTCCCAGTAGCTCTGCTAACCGAATGAAATAATCTTGGGCCAGACAAGTGATGCTTGCTGGGCACAGCGAAGAGCCAGTAGTCCAGGTACAGAAACACCTGAATACCCTGAAGCCTCAGATGAGCCGCTACAACTGCCATTACCTTGAACACCCTGGGGGGCTGTGGTGAGACCAAAGGGTAGGGCTCTGAACTGAAAATGACTGGCTCCCAGCTGGAAGCACAGAAACCTCCTGGAGCTTCTGTGCATCTTGATGTGGTAGTAAGCATCCTGAAGGTCTAACGAGCACATCTAGTCGCACTCTGGGAAATAAGGTAGAATGGACTGCAGGGTGACCATCCAGAATTTCTGTTTGGCTACAGATAGGTTTAATGTTGACAGGCCTAGAATGGGCCTGAGGTCCCCAGTCTTTTTTGGCACCAAAAAGAACCTTGAGTAGACACCTAATATGAACTGAACGGGGGGACCTTTTCGATGGCTCGGTTGAGAAGCAGCTTTGAAACCTCTAGAGCTGCGGCCTCCCTGTGAGCGGGTGGAAAATGTGGGTGGAACATCCGAGAAGTGTTTTGTAATATTTGGAGGGGCAACGAAGGGAATAGAGTAACCTCTGGATATTATCTGAAGATCCCAGCGATCTGTCGTAATGGACTCCCATGCCACTGGGTGCAAGGAGAATCGTCCCGACTGCCTCCAGAGTAGGACAGTTGGGCAACCCCTCAGGGCTGCTGACCAGGTCTATCAGAGAAGGGTTCCCTAGACCCGAAATTCCTGGGTCCCCCTCTACCTCTGGGTCAGCGTTGATCCTGTCCCCCTCTGCCTTTGGGGGAATAGATATCCTGAGAATCCCGAGAAAACTGATTTTTGGAACCACATCATCTTCTGCCCTCTGATTCCTAGAGAAGGACAGCTGAGGGTCAGAGAAGTGGACTCTGACAGCAGACAGTCTTCCTGTCCTTTTCGCTTTGGACAAGTGTCACACTCTTTCCAAAAAAGGAAGATCTGTCATAGGGAGCATTTATAAACACCTTGAAAGGGTCTGCAAACTGAATGAGCCAGGCTTGACACCTCATAGCTATGCCTGTCCTAGCCGCCCTATCTGCTCCTTCCATGACATGGGAAAGGAGCCACATAGATGTGTTTGAGACTCTACTTCAGAGTAGACATTTTTGCTGAGAACAGCTGTCTGTCCTGCTGTGAAAGACTCTGGGCGACTCAGCGAATTCCGAAGCTAGGTCTCACTGAAGCAGAATCACGTGCCAAAATTCAGCGCATGGATAGAAAAAGTCACTGAGTATAAACGCTTCCCAAACCTATCCACCGACCTGGACTTCGTCTGGAGGGTGGACTACGGAAAGTACAGTTTTGTACCTACCATAAATGTAGATGTTATACACTGCTGCAGTCACTTGGGTTATCCTGCCGTCAGGCGGTTCCCCAGTCGGCCTGAGTTTCAAAGTCTTTGTCCGGCATCAGTTGCTGTCGCCTCCTCCCGGACGTCAGTGCGACAGGAGTATACAAGATGCAGCAGACGCCATTTTCTTCAGTTTTTCTTGCTCCAGATATCAGGCGCCCCTAAATAGGTAGGCAATTCCAATTGCTAATAAAACATACATAAGCAAAGCAAAATACAACTTACAGCTACCAGCAAATACTCCCCATAGGTAGTAAAGGGTAGAAGACATAGGTATGTACCAGCCAGTAAGAGGGGAAGGAGGGTAACCTGGACTGCAGCAGTGTATACACTGACATCTACATTTATGGTAGGTACAAAACTGTACTATGTTCATTGTGTTACACTGCTGCAGTCATTACACTTGGGTAGAATTCCAAAGCTGAGGTAGGGTGGCTGGTTCTATAAGGCATTAGTGGTGGCTATAAGGCCCTAAAGCACTGCAGTGGCGAAGCCAGCTCTGGATTTAGCATATAGAGGCAGATGGTAATGCTTGAAGGCATGTACAGAATTCCAAGTTGCTACTTCCAAAATATCCTTGGTAGGTACTCCCCTGAGGTAGGCAGTTGAAGTGGCTGTTGCCCTGGTGGAGAGAGATCTAATGCTGCTAGGTACAGGTTTCCCATGATGTGTAGCAAAAACATATACAATGTCCTATCCATTTTGAAATAGTTTGTTTTGAAATAGCTTTTCCCTGTGCTCCTGCAGCATATGCTACCAATTGCTCAGATTTTCTGAAAGCTTTGGTTTTGTCCAAGTAGAAGCGTAACCGCCTGTGAATGTCCAAAGAATGCAGTAGTCTCTCCCCTTTATTCTGTGGTTTAGGATAAAAAGTTGGCAGGTGAATAGTTTGGTTTAGAGCCACACTGGATACCACCTTTGGCATAAACGTGGTGTTAGTTCTTAAAGGCACCCTGTCCTGGTGGAAAATGAGGAAAGGTTCCACTTCCATTAGCGCCTGTAATTCTGAAACTCTTCCTGCTGTTATTGCCAGAAGCAGAGCAGTTTTCCAAGAGATGCATTTTAATTCTGCTGCGTTAGCTGGCTCAAAAGGAGGTAGTTAATTTTTCCAAAACAAAGTTCAGGTTCCAAGTTGAAGTAGGTGCTCTACGGGGTGGTCTTGTTTTTAGCCCCTGAGATACTGTTTTAAAGGATTAGAGAAAATTGGCGGATCAGTGTTGTAATGAGCAGAGATGGCAGAGGCGTGGATATTGATGGATGAGGAGAGGCCTTTGTCCAGCATCTAGGTTAAGTATTGTAGTATCCGAGGAATGTTTGGGACAACACGGTCAAGGCCGTGAGCTTGGTTCCAAGCACAGAATCTCTTCCATTTATCCGAACAGGCTTTCTTGGTACTAGGCCTTCTGGCCTCCAGAATGACATCCATAACAGCTTTTGGAGAGAGGAATTGCTTGCTTGACTAAGCAAACTTCCATGCAGCTAGGTTTAAGGACTTTAACTGGCTGTGTATTTGATTGTTGTGCTGGGTCAGCAGATGTGGGATTTGAGGCAAAATCCAGGGTGGTTCTTGTGCTAAGCTCCTTAAGATTGGGTACCAGTGCTGGTGTGGCCAGTCTGGTGCAATCAGGATCTTTGGCTCTTCTTGCCTGGCTTTTATGAGTACCTTTGGCAGGAGAGGTAGTTGTGGGAAAGCGTATACTTGTAGGTTCTCCCAGCTGAATGAGAGGGCATCCACTTTCCATGCTTGTGGATGGCAACTCCTTGTGCAAAATTTTTTTAGCTGGCAGTTTATTGGGGATGCAAACAGATCTATGTCCAGGCTCCACCATTTCTGTATCATTCTGAATATTTGTGGATTCAATTCCCATTCGTGGGGATCCATGATGTTTCTGCTCAAGTCATCTGCCAGTGTGTTCTCTCCTGGCAGGAATTGTGCTTGCAGATGAACTTGAAGGTTTATAGCTGTGTTCCACACGGTCATGGCTTGTCTGCAGAGGGGGTAAGGAGTGAGTGTCCTCTTGCTTATGTACCACAACTGTGGTGTTGTCTGTCTTTAGCAGTAGTTGTCCTGGATGCAGCAGATCCTTGAAAGCTATAAGGGCATTTTGTACAGCTAGCCCCTCTTTGATTGATGTGAAGATGCCTTTGTTCTGCGGGCCACGTGTCCTGAATACATTTGCCTACCATGTGTGCTCCCCAGGCGTAATCAGATGCATCTGTTGTCAGTGTTTGCCTGGCTGTGGGTTGTGTAAAAGGCTCTCCCTTGAGGTGACAAGCATGATCCCACCATTGAAACTCCTGTTGAAGGCAAGGGATTAGTGGTATAACTGTTTCCAAACTTTGACAGTGTTGAGACCATACATTCTTTAGGTACCATTGTAGTTTCCTCATATACAGTCTGGCATATGGAATTAGTATGCAGGATGCCATGTAACCCAAGGCCTGCAGAATTTTTCTTGCAGGGAGTTGGGTCTGTTGCCATCAATTGAAAATATTGAGTCAGTTGTCCTTGCTTGTCTGGCATGAGATAAGCCATCTGGGCCATTGTGTTCAAGCAGGCACCCAGGAATACAATCTCTTGAGGGCACTAGTTTTGATTTCTTTTAGTTTACTGTGTACCCCAGGCAACTAACTTTTTTACAAACGCCAGATGCTTAAGAATGTCCCTGCTCTCTGCTTGAATTAGGCAGTCGTCCAGGTATGGATAAATTTGAATTCCTTTCCGTCCGCAAAATGCAATTACTGGTGCCAGGCACTTTGTGAAGACCCTGGGCGCAGTAGATAAGCCAAAGGGCAGTGCAGAGAATTGGTAATGCATTGAACCAGCTATGCATCTGAGGTATCTTCTGCAGTTTTGTCTGATAGGGACATGCAGGTATGCCTCCTTGAGGTTCAAAGTCACGAGCCAAGCTTTCTTGCCCAGCATGGGAAGCTGTAGTGTCAACATTTTGACTTTTGGAACATCCAGGTAAGTGTTTAGAGATGAACAATCCAGAATGGGCCCTCCAGGCTTTGTCCTTTCTGGGTACCAGAAAGTAGAGTAAAATCCTTGTCCTTGCTCCTGTGATGGTACCTTTTGAATAGCGCTCATATCCATGAGTGCTGTAATTTGTTTGAGCCTCTGCCCATTGATTTGTTGGCAGATTTGGCATTCCTTTTAACCTTGGCAGAGTGTGAAAGTGGAACCTGTAACCTTGAAATACAATGTTGAGAACCCATTTGTCTTTGGTGATCATTTGCCAATTGTTAGAAGAGTGCCAGTTTTCCTCCCAAGGGGGCAGCCAAGAGGGATTTGTTTGGCAGCTGTAGTGGGAAGTCATTGGAGCTGCTTTTTATATGGTTGGAGCCTGTCTTTCCCTTCTTTCTGGCCTGATGCAACCCATTGTCGAGGCCTAATGACCTTGTGTTTGATCTCTACCTCTTGGGCATCTGTATCTTCCCCTTTGAAGGACCAATTCTTAGTTGGCCAGTTTCTGCTAAATCTAGGAGGCTGAATCTAAGAAATCCTTCACAGTTTGCATAGATTTTGCCTTATCCTCCATTTTCTTTAAGACCTCTTCTGCCTCAACTACAAATAACATCCAGCTGCAAAGGTGTATCCAATAATTTTGCTTTAACATGATCTGGTAACGCATGTTCTTTTAACCAAGCATGTCTTCTAATGACAAAGACTAACTGCTGCTCTGCAGGAGGCCTCTAGAGAATCAAAACCACATTGTAAAGTATGCTTTCCCACTTGTTCAGCTGCATGCAATAAATCCTGCATTTCTTTAAAATTAGGAGGATCCGATTCTGGAAGCATTTTTTGTTTTAACTGAGACAGTAATAATTGCTGATATTTTAGCATGTGAAACTGGCAATTTAAGGCTCTCATTGCTAAAGTTGCAGACGTATATACTTTCTTTCCCCATTTGTCTAATGCTCTGGAATCTGTCTGAGGGAACTGGATTCTTGGCTGATGAGGACTTCACTCCTTTGGGACCCTGAGAAATAGCTTCAGGGTCAGCTACAGGGCTTTTATACAGAAATTTGAGAGAGTCAGGGACTCTAGTATCTTGTCAGGTTTAACAGGGGCTGGAGGAAAGGAATCAGGATTTAAGCTGGATTCAGTATACACATCATTCACAATATCTAACACTGGTGGAATAGCAAGGGGTCTGTGTTGAGGTAATAAAAGGAAGCCTCTGAGCCTTTTCTTGGATTCTGAGTAATCCTGGCCTTCCCAGTGGAAATGCTCCCTCATGGTATGTAGGGTTTCCCCAAAGGAGTAGTCCCAGGCGGTGAGGCTGATGGAATTGATTCCTCAGCATCAGAATCCTCATAAGGGGGTAAAGAGTATCCTAGGTCTGAGGATGAATCAGAAGAGATGGACACCTGGTCGGATGAGTAATAGTCTGCATCCTGTCTAGGCCTTTTATCAGGGGGGGGATGGGAACCCCTGATCAGAGTGATTAGGTCTTCGGCCATTTTGAGCATTTGTTTCTTAAGCATGGAGGCCTGTCCTGGAGAACGCTGCATTTGTTTCTGATTTTAAAGAAGGCTTAGACTTAGCTGAGGGTTTAATGCTTAATTGAGTAGGTCTGAAGACACCCTCTGAAGATGTGGGTTGCTCAGCTACTCTGGATCCCTCTGAAAGGTTAGTCTCTGTAGGCTGAATAACTTGAGCGTCCGAAGGCCCAGCCATCTCCACGTGGGAGTCAGAGGCGGCCTGTGGTTCTACAGAAGCTGTCAGGGGCTGCGAAGGCACCTCGCTGAAAACCAGAGAACGGCAACTGGCCTAGAAGAGGCTTAGTCAGTTTTGGGCCTCGGATGCCTATCCTTGTGTCTGCGCTTTTTGTGTATTCCAGTTGGAAGTTCCGATGGCATGGTATAATTTAATTTTCTACCAAAATAATGTCGGGCAAAATCAGACGTTTAGTGTGCTTGTTAAACCTAGCACAAAACAGACAACCAGTGAAGTCGTGGTCTGGGCCTAGGCATGGGATACAATAGGAATGGAAATCCTTATGGAGGTATTTGCTTCCCACAAGAAATACAGTTAACTTACTGACATCGGTCTGAGGCAAGAAAAAGTTTCCCCAACGGGGTACTTAGTTTTGTAGAAGACTTCGGTTCTGGATTCGGAATGAAAATCTCAGGAGACTGCCGACCGGCAGTTGCCAACTGCTTTTGCTTCGGGCACCGCTCAGCAAGAAAGACTGAAGAAAATGGCGTCAGCTGCATCTTGTATACCCCTGTCGCACTGATGTCAGGGAGGGGGCGACAGCAACTGACGCCAGACCAAGAATTTGGAACTCAGGCCGACTGGGGAACCACCTGATGGCAGGATAACCCAAGTGTAATGACTGCAGCAGTGTAACACGAACCTCTCTCCTGCGCTAGTTCCTTCTTTGTGGTCACTGCGACCAACATAGCATTAACTGGGGCTCCTTTCGACCAGGGTTGTCTGTCAGAAGGGGGAGATAAAACCTTGTCAGGGCATTTGGGGATGGGGTCTATGGTGTCAAGCTCCTTCCATGCCCTCGTGATGATTAGGTCCACCAAGAGGTCTGCTGGTGGGGACACCCAGGAAGTAGATGGGCCCGTGCAAAAGGATTCCAGGAACACTGACTTATCCCCAGAAGGTTTTGGGGCTGACCAACCTCCCCACTGGTGGAGGATCTCCATAATTTCTCTGAAGGAGATATCTTCAGGAGGTGACCTGGGGGAACCTTCATCTAAGTCAGTGTCCATAGTGAGGGACTAGGGGGGAGTCCCAGTGCCTCTTTTTGCACTTCCACTGAATGAGGATCAATGTAAGTGTGACTTTCAGAAGGGGATCCATGAGCAGCAGAGGTTTCTTCTGGGAAATTGACCTGGGGATCCTCTGGCATGGGCTGTCCCCGACAGGATGAAGGAAGTTTTCACCAAATCCAGGGGGGCCTGGGTGGTATCCAAGGGGATGGCCTGGGGTCTCAATCCCTGGGGGAGAACCCTCTCCACCACTTCGAAGGCAGAGGGAGAAGCTATTCCCCAGATCCGAAGCGGGGACTGGAGCCAAAGACAAGGTAGCCTGAGGTCATGGCTTGGATCCAAAAAGGTCGGAGACGAAGAATCCATTCCCCGGGTCCGACTTCATTGTCCACAGCTCCAAGTCGGATCAGAGGAACTCAAGGTAACAACCGGAGTAGAGGTTGGAGGAACCACTGGTGGCGAGCTACCAGCTCCGACAAACCTCTGATCCAAGAGCCCCGAAGCATGAATCGGGGAAGGAGAGATTGGGCAGAAAAGAGGCATGGAGGTCCCCCCTCCAGAGGAAGAGGGGCCTGGCAAAATCCCATCTGAATTTGGGTCTGAATAAATCTCCGCATCATCCTGTCCATATCAGATAGACTCAGTCTACCTCGTAGAGGCCACAGACTCTGATCTGGCTGGTCTGCGTAGTGGGGAGGAAGGCCTCTGGTCCGAATGTTCCAACAGCTCCGGTCAGAAACGAGACCGGAGCCATGGAGCAACAGGCCTCATGGTCTTAGACAGGGGGGCTGAGAAAGAGCCCCCTTGTCTGGGGACCTCTTACGATGCCTGTCCTTTTTCTCCCTTTCCTCTCTGTGCCTTTCCTTTTCTGTCAGACTCACTGACTGAAGATCTGTCCTTTGAAGACCCATCGCCAGGCGAAGAGGGAGGTTGAGTCCCTGTCTGGGTGGAAGGTGGTACACTAGAGGCAGAATCCAGCATGGCAGCAGGGAGAAGGCCTTTGGCAACCAGCTTGGCCTTACGATCCCCAAGGGCCCTAGGGTTAAAACCTGGACAGCACACTGAGTGGACAAATGTGCCACTCCTAAGCAAACCACAGTGTGACCATCGGCCTGGGAAAGCTTATGGCCATACTGTACATTTTTTAAAGACGGGCTTTGGCTGGTCGGCCATAGTCCTGCACTCTAAGGTACAAGCACTACCTCTCCATAAACCACACACAGGTAGGGAAGGGCAGGCCTAACTACTACTCTATACAAAATTTTTTTTAAACAGTTGACCAAACAAGATACTACACAAGGGGAGGAATGGAAATCTTACTCAAGCACACCTAGACATCAGCAAAAAAATTACTTACTATCCCTGAGCTCAGAGCAAAGGAAACCAAGATGCACACTACTGGCGTGGCAAACGAGATCTGGGGAAAGATGGGAGATGGTAGGGCATTACAGGCAAGGGGAGGAGCTTGGAGCAGATGCTAGAAAACAGTTGCCGGCTCAGATCCCTATAACCACAGGTTGCAGATAAAATGAAGTTAACTACTTCAGATTCTAGGATACACAGAGACATTTAGCAACTCATACCTCCCATACACTAGTGCACACCCCTGGAGTATAGCAAAAGGTCAGATGGTTAGGGCTGCCAGAATGACCTCAGAGAATGATTTTCTATGTGAAATAAAATTGATATCTTGTTTCTTTAGGGCCAGAGGCTCTCTGAATAATTTAATAGAAAAAATAGCCAAGGAAGTTGTAATGGAATGGGGTGTTAAATATACACCCTTGTTAGGAGACAACCTTGGGGGCCACCAGGACATTGAACAACCTTTCCGAAGGGCACTAGTGATTCAATACAGTAACTTCTCAAAGGAAATTTATTTTAATTAAAAACTGGAAAATGTTAAAAATTCAAGACATGGCACAAATTGGGAACTGAGTACAAAGATGTTTTGGGACAAAAAAAGTGTGGATGTGGATATTGTAGATTCATTATAAACTAGGAACAAGTAGTGTTGAACAGTGTGAATAGTCACAGAATTTAAGGGCAACTGTATGACTAGAGGAAGTCTATTAAGCTTAAGTTAAGACTATCCCAGGTTCTGTTACAAAATCTGAAAGGACACTAAGCAAAGTATGTATGAACAAGTCAGTAATACAAAAAAGCACAGGTACACTGCCACCAGTATTAGATAAAAACATTTTAATCATTAAAAGCTATGTATGAACATACCTACAATATTGGGAACAAAAACTTGAATAATGCACTATAGACATCTTTCATGTGGAAACTGGTCACAGTTTGTTTGGAATTCTAGAACAAGTTATAATGGACCTGGGGGGGGGGGACTGGGAAAATAGGTTGAGCTGCACAGAAACATACTGGCAGATAAAAATGCAACCAACCCCCTCAGGTCTAAATGACCACATCCATTAAACCATACTTGGCTAAAATAGTTTTGTACTAACAGATCAAGTTAGTACAGGTGCATGATTTTAACTTGCCACATTGACGTTACTCTGGTTTACATGCATTGTACTTTACTTGATTTGATGTTGCACTTTGATATGTACTACATACAATGGTGCGCATTAAATTGCTTCTGTTGATGTTGAACCAAGGGGATGGTATACATCTAAAAATATTTGGCACCTTTTAGGGGCAAAGGGTATTTAAACAGTTGAATTTGAGTTAGTTTTATTCACTTGAAAAAGCCTTGTACTTTGGCAAGGTGAAAGTGCTTCTGTATTAAGTTTTACTACAATAAATTTACATCCGTGCTCTGTGTGCCTAAACAGTTTTTTTCTATTTGTTGTTACTGGCACTTTGCGGTCTCCATTACACTTTGGTTTAAGTAACACAGTAAGAATGAAAGTCTCGGTGTGGTATTTGCTTTCCACAGGCGAGACAATTGACTTTTTCTAACATCAGTTTGAGCAAGAAAAAAGGATCCCAACAGGGTACTTTGCTTTAGAAGACTTCAGCTTCAGTTCAGAAGACTAAACTCAGGTAGCAGCCGACCAGCATTCCTGCTGCTTCTGTTCGGGCTCCTCAGCAAGAAAGACTGATGCAATGGCATTGGTTGCCTTACTTGATACAGACTACCTGACGTCAGTCCTGAAGCGACAGGAACAGATGCAGAAATACTAAGCCTCTGGTATTCGGGCTGGCCAAGGGTTACCCTGGCAGGGATAACCCAAATGTGAAGACTGCAACAGTGAAACACTAAGAACATCTAGAAGTATTTTAGCAGCACCACATCCTGGAAGAAAGCTGTGGTGGCTTTAAAGAAGGTAAAAGGCCATCATCCAGCTTCACATATGCCCACTTCACTTCTAAGCCATGATTATAAAGTATTCATGTCCACACCTAAAAGAACGGGCAAGGTGTTGCCAAAATTAAGCTATAAATCAATGTAGATTTCTGGAGGGGAAGCAAACGTGTGACTAACCAAAGGATGATCCACAGGAAAGCAGAATGTAAGAAAATCTGTTAGAGAATGCATTCAAAGCTGGGATTTTAGAATTAGGGTACTGGAATTGCATTCCTGACAAGGTTATTAGGCTATATGAGGGACTGCAGGTGAGAATTAGTGGTAGGGCTCCAAGTTGTTTTAACAGATTATGTAGGAAGAGGCTAAACAAGATATAAAAACTGAAGCCCAAAGCTGTTTACAGCTATGGATAGCAAGATAAGCAGCGAGTTTAGTCCCAGCAAGAGTTTCTCCTGTTAGATTCTCGACTGGAGCGCCTTGTGTGAAGTCTGCATCTCCCCCCCGGTAGAGTAACGTTTAAAAACATGCAGGTAGGTGCGTACGTGAATGGGTGTGCTGCCTTTGAAGGTTGGGTGGCAGGCTGGCAACTCGACAGCATAAAAATCCACTGCCGATCATTAGACTAGAGCTCTGCTGTGGCGATCCACAGTGTTATATACAGGTCAGGCATTTTCAACCATAGAAGTTGGATTACAAATAAGTTGAAGGATTTTATTTGGGAAGGGGATAGCAGTAGAGTGGGATAAATTGATCCTTCCAAGACAGCACTATGGTTAGGGATTACTTTATTTGGAGACATTTCAGAGCCACAGTTAAGGCACCTATGCACAGCACAAAGCTATAATTAATGAAAAGGGAAAGCTCAAGAAATAAGACTGGCATTTTGGATTTGGATCCTTAATTGCCCCACAAATTATATTCAAGTAGCACAGTATACCAAGCCATAGGCATGAATTTTTTCTCAATCAGGATGACTTCAATTATGGGTACAAATAGGCAAGAGACGACTGACATTTACTGGATAAAACAAAGGAATCAAGTATTAAGAGTTAACACAGGGAAGAGACCAAGAAAACATTTAGATCGCAGGCTAGAGTCACCAAGAAAACATTTAGATCGCAGGCTAGAGTCTTCCCTGTCAAGGATGGACTATGGGTAAAGAGAAAGGAATATTAGGGATCCCAAGGGAAGCCAGCACTGGTAGAGTTAAATGTAGAAAAGCAGCCCTTAAAAGGGATTAGTAGGGCATATAAAATTGTGTAATTATAAAAGTCAGAGGTCAGAAAGCATTGGGAAGAGACTGGATAAGCAACTCAAACAATACAAGGATTATGCAAAGCTCAAACATGCAAGCCTAGAAGATTTAGTATTTTGCCTGGAGGTGTTTGCATAGGAGTTTGTATACCCCCAAGCAGAATAAAGAATATTTCTGCAGGTAGACTGCATTTGTTGGAGCTGTGACTGAGCACGAGTTTGAAGACAAAATTCCCTGCAGCCCGTAAATACTGGGTGAGCAAACTGGCATGACTAAAGAAATAACTAAGCTGTGACAGATATGACTTGTCTACAGTTAGTAAGGCCTTGCCAAGTTACTCTGGTAGCGGACAAAAAAGCAATTTGAAAATGGAAAGTCTAAACACCTTACCAGAAGCAGAATACAATGAACTGAAGTGGGATCTTTAGAAAAGGTAAGAGCAAGTTATAGAAAAATGAAAATTCTGGGAATACATGCAGAATGTTTTGAAGAGAAACCAAGGGAAGGCAGGAATTAAAAGCCATAATGTTCAAATGACTGACTAGAGATCATGTGATGTTTGCAATTAAAAATGCAAACTTCATTTACAGAAATGTAGGACTGCCTAGGTCTTATTCAGTAAAGATGTTTATTTAAACTTTACAGCAGCCATTCTTCTGCCTTTGGGTTTACCCTTTTTCTGTTATGGCACAATTGAGCTTTTTTCTGAGCAGTTTCTTACATGCAGGTGCAGAAATGAAATTAGAAACTTCACTGCTCTTGCAATTTTCTCAGATGCCTGCACGGGGTACAAAAACCCTCGTGCAGGGGTGTTATGCTGTTTGTGGCAGATGCAGAGTTTGGCAGTGCATATTTTGTAACCATACCCTGTAAAAGCTGCCCTGCAACACATACCCAATGCATAATGGCATTTGAGTGCCTGGCAAGGAACCTGAAGTAAATTAATCTTCATATCTTTAACTAGTCCCTTTGCTGGGATGGCTGAGGAGCTCCTCAAGCTTTAGCATGCAAGAATGGTAGTGAGGATCAAGTAGCCATCTCAGATACCCAGTATACAAGATGTTCCAAGAAGGCAATAGCTGTAGCCCTTGCAGTGATCTAATCTTTCCTACCAAGTTACTCATGGACACAGCGGCCATCTGCTGCCCAATCCATTAGATAATTGGTTTGAACACTGTTAAAATCCCAAAAAGTTATATCCAAAAATCTCTAGAACTCAGTTGCCCGCTTACATCGAGTGTAGGAAATTTAGTGCAAGAAAGGTTGGATTGGCTCAGTCCCACTTGCGATGAAGGCAATAATTGAAGACCAATACATCCTCCTGGGACACAAGGAGGTTGACAAAGCCTGAAGTTCAGTCCAACTGGTCAAGGTCACTGCATTTAAGTACGTCAGATTTCCAGCAGCTGAGATAGGAAAAATGTTTCTCCAATAGAGCCGTTTGTGGGATTACCAGGAGGGAAGATGTCCTTTAGAAGGAATTTAAATATTGAGCAGATCTAAAGGGCAGAAGTGACTTTTGTACTTTCAACCAGGTATATGCCAAGCCACTGGAACAGCTCAGTAACCAGGCATGCTTCAACTACAGGTACCTTTTTCCAAGAGTGAACATTTCTAGTTATTGCTTTTTCAGCCTCCCTCATACTACCGTAATTAAAGTAACCTAACAGAAGGTAGTTAACCTAAACAAAAAAGTATAGATAGCAAATAGGGTACGTACCAATGATTAATCTGTCTGTTTGAATTAACACCTACAGTCTTGTAGAGACCACATGGAAGAATGTCAGTGGCCAATGTACCTTTGCCATTCATTTAGACACCGGTAGTGTAAAGCACATCCACCAGCTGGGAGAAAAGGTTTCTACATAGCAGGAAGCCCCAAGATTCTGTCAGTGTCCTCCCACTGAGCTTTGGCTGAAAGCATGGATTCCACTTTCTACACTGGAGAATGCTATGCAGGCACTGACTAGGAAAAGCCCTAGGAACAGTTTTCTGGCTGAAGTACAGCTTTGACTTTTACAAGATGTTGAGTCAGTAACAGTACAAGCCTTCGGCATTTAAGGATCAAACAGTCTTAAAGACACGTGTAAGCCCCTAGTTCTCTAGTGTCACCTTTGGGGATGGGCATTATGAATACTCTGGGCACAGCAGCCAAGACAAGGGATGTAAAATGAAAGTGGAATTTCCTTCCACAAACCTCACTATCCTTTGAAGTACTCTGGTTTCTAGGAATGCACTTCAACTTCGCATAGGGAAACTGACAAAGCCTACAGTTCAGTCTACTGGTAAGTTCTGAATTTTGGAGCTATAGCTTTGACTAGTCTGAAAGGCCTTTCCCTTTTAGGGAACTTTCATACACACTGGTATCTTCACTAGTTGCCTTGGAACAGCATTTATTCTACAGTAGGTCTTACCAGGACTTCTGCTTTTAGAAAAGTTTGAGGTGTTAAGAATTTGACTTTACAATGGGCAAATTGAGCCCATGTTCATGGTTCTAGCAAGCCACCATCAAGATGCTTACCTGCCGCCAAGCCCTTATGTTCATCTGGTAGCTGGCAGAAAGACAGGATGGAGGGATGGGACTTAGAGCACCATTTTAGTCCCACTTACTCCCTACTGAATCCTTAATACCGCACCTTAAATTTGCCGCCACATTTTGGTACTAGCCTCCAACAGATTGTATCAAGGTTTTTATACTGTGGTAGAGGATCATCAAGCGTATTCCAAAGATGTTCACCTTTCCTCATGGCTGACACCCTGCCTGGTATCTGAAATTTAGGCCAAACACTGAGCAACTGCACTTTACACATCCTTACAGGAACTGTGCGCACTCAGCCAGGAGTCAATCTGATCCCTCTATCAGACCTGGAAGCTGCACGTACATCATACAGAACAGTTGTGCATTAACTTAGTAACAAATATCCTCTATTGCAGTATTCTTTAGATGGAGTTGCCTGCCTAGGCAACCCATCAGCCAGTATACTAAAGTCTTACTACTGTGATGTGTGTGGTATGTCTGACGTAGACTATCAAACAAAGACCATAAAGGTGACTTATGCATGCACCATCCTCAGAACTGAAGCCCCAGATGGAAAGAGTCAAAGGGACAGTCAAGTACATCCAACAGAAGTGGGGAAGAGTAGGACAGGACATTACAAGTTCTTACACAATAATTCTATGTTCTTCTGTTCATCTGTTGCAGTTTTCCCCGCCCAAGAGGGGGAGGGAGGGCGAATGCCTCCCCGCCCAAGAGGGGGAGGGAGGGCGAATGCCTCCCCGCCCAAGAGGGGGAGGGAGGGCGAATGCCTCCCCGCCCAAGAGGGGGAGGGAGGGCGAATGCCTCCCCGCCCAAGAGGGGAGGGAGGGCGAATGCCTCCCCGCCCAAGAGGGGAGGGAGGGCGAATGCCTCCCCGCCCAAGAGGGGGAGGGAGGGCGAATGCCTCCCCGCCCAAGAGGGGGAGGGAGGGCGAATGCCTCCCCGCCCAAGAGGGGGAGGGAGGGCGAATGCCTCCCCAAGAGGGGAGGGAGGGCTAATGCCTCCCCCAAGAGGAGGGCGGCTAATGCCTCCCGCCTAAGAGGGGAGGGCGGCTAATGCCTCCCGCCTAAGAGGGGAGGGCGAATGCCTCCCCGCCCAAGAGGGGGAGGGCGAATGCCTCCCCGCCCAAGAGGGGGAGGGCGGGCGAATGCCTCCCCGCCCAAGAGGGGGAGGGCGGGCGAATGCCTCCCCGCCCAAGAGGGGGAGGGCGGGCGAATGCCTCCCCGCCCAAGAGGGGGAGGGCGGGCGAATGCCTCCCCGCCCAAGAGGGGGAGGGCGGGCGAATGCCTCCCCGCCCAAGAGGGGGAGGGCGGGCGAATGCCTCCCCGCCCAAGAGGGGGAGGGCGGGCGAATGCCTCCCCACCCAAGAGGGGGAGGGCGGGCGAATGCCTCCCCACCCAAGAGGTCAGGTCAAATTACCCTCAGGACTTTGACAGCTAGGGAAGATGTGTTATGGGGGAGGGTAGAAGAAATGGACTGGAATTCATTGTCTCACAAATGAGTGCCATTTAAACTGAATTAGAAAAAAAGCAGCAGTAAACAGCACTGAGTGTGTTCTGTGGCATTTGCACAGTTTGTTTTACGCAGTCATCCAGCAGCAGGGAATGTTACTTACACTATTTTACTCAGTACTTTGTACGCATTCAACATCTATGAAATGACAGGAACTTTAGGCAAACTGAGGCCTGCATGATGTAACATTTGATCCAAACTGATTTCTGGGATACTGGATGGCAGCCTGATTTATCCAAACCGCGTCAATATGCCAGCCTCCAGGTGGTCAGTCTGGAATTGCATATAAAAATATTTAAAATCATTTAAATAATCCCAGAGTGCTGTTAAAGTGTAGGAAACATCATGCCATGATGGTTTAAACATGTTTAAGTCTGTGGGTGCAGTACTCCTTTAAGTGGTGCCTTGCCAGAGGTAGCATAGGGATAGTGGAGGCCACCACTCCTAGGATTCTGAGAAATTGCCTTGCGGGCAAACAATTTAAGGGAAAGGTTAGAGAAGGTTTGATAGTTAGAGCCTTCTGTGGTGGGGGACAGACCATCTTGTCTATTTGGAATCTACATTCCAGAAAAGGTACGACCTTCAGATGAGACGACAGAAGATTGAAGTTGTGAATTCTAGGCGTGCAGGATGGTTACAGCTGTTCCTCTGGGGTGTTGGCCTGGAACAGACCATCCAGGTAAGGGATGATCCAAATGCCTTGCAGTCTGCAAAAAGCAACCACTGGAGCTAAACATTTTGTAAAGACTCTTGGAGATGTAGAAAGACCAAATGGCAAGGGAGAAGTGCCAGGACCCACAGATGAGATTTCCCGAATTTGTGATGAATGAAGCATCTCTGCTGTGTATGTATGCCAAGAAGGTGTGGATCAGTAGGAAGAGGATCTGAAAACTTAGGATTTTGAAGGAAGGTACCTTTAAAAGTGTTGAGAAAGGGATCTAGCACGAGTCTCCTTGGCCCTTCCTTTCTGGGCACCAGAAACGTTCAAGAACATAAGTCTTGTTCCTTTTTGGGGGTGGGTATAATTTGTACTGTACCCTGGCCTGGCACATTTTACGATCTGGGATAAATTTCTGGTCTGCTGGAGGTTGAGGGATACCCCTGAAGGTGGGCACTGTGCCAGACCATAAAGTATCCATGTTTGATGCTCAGGACCCAGGCATCTAGAGTTATGGATTCCTAAGCAGGAAAGCAGGAAGGGATAGAGAAGGCATGCTGCAAGGGAGTCCTGAGGAGTCTGGAAGAGCCTGTTCCATCAGGAAAAAGCTGCTTAGCTACACGAGAAGCAGCTGAAGATGCTAAGTGATGTGGCTTCTTGCTCCCCTTGGAGGGCATTATGGGGTCTGGGATTGCCTGCACACAAAGACTTGTTCCCCAGGATAGTTCCTGGAGAATTTAGGGACCAGATACCAGAATGTTTAAGGTCTAGCTCCTTGCTCTTTTCCTGCAAAGAGCAGTAGATGGTTTACCAAACAATGCACAGTTGTCAAAGGGAACATCAATGAGCTTTGCCTTGATGTCCTCTGGGAGGGGTTGAAGCCTCAAACAGGCAAACCACCTTAAAGGAGGACAAAGCTGAAGCTCTGAAAGTAGACTCAACTGCATCAAAGCTGCATTTGATAGTGTCTGGCCACCCAAGTGGATGTAGCAATAAGGGAAGATAAGGCCTCATTCTGAGTCTGGCATGTCAAATACTATCTTGACCACTGAGCCATGACTTCCATGGAGTAGTCAACATGGGTTTGGTAATTCAAAGCCTTTGAAGGCTGATGTGCAAATTTTCTTCCCCAATCTCAAGTTGCCTACTGCTCTTGAAGGGTGGAAGAGAAGTGGAAGGAAGGGATTTCAAGGCCTTAGAGGCTAAACAGATGAGGGGTCTGCCACAGGAAATTAATCCTCGTACAGTTGTGTACACTTAGCATAAATGTAGATGTTAGTGTATTCAATGTTGCAGTCATCACATTTGGGTTACCTGCCTGCAGGTAGCCCTCAGCCAGCCTGAAAACTGGAGTCGGATTCCTGCATCGGATGCTGTCTGGTTTCTTCAATGAAGTCAGGTCAAAGGTATAAAAAGTACAGTTGTGCACACTTACCATAAATGTAGATGTTAAAGTGTATTCACTGTTGCAGTCATTACATTTGGGCAATCTGCTGGCAGGTTGCACTCAGTCGGCCTGAACAGTAGTCTTATGTCCTGCATCGGTTGCTGTCTCCTCTTCCATGAGGACAGGTAGTCAGTCAGTGGTATAAAACATGCAGCAGATGCCATTTTAATCAATTTCTTGCCCCAGATGTCAGGTGCCCCTCAAATGGGGAGCATAAATATATAAACAGTAAATATATAAATGCACCTTAGAAATAATTTACCTTAAACTGAAAGCAAATAAACCACAAAGGCTTTTGAGTATAGTGAAGGAAAGAAAAGGTATAGAATGGGGGATGGTGGGTAACCCAGACTGCAACAGTGAATACACCTACATCTACATTTATGGTAAGTGTACACAATTGTACTATGTTCGTGTTTCACTGTTGCAGTCATTACATTTGGGTAGCATCCCAAAGCTATGGATGGGAGGATGGAACTAAACAGCATTAGGAGCAGCTATTAAGGCTCGGCAAGACTGCAGTGGCAAAGCCTGCCCTGGAGTTAGAGGAGAGGTAAATGATAATGCTTTGTGAACGTGTGACCAGAGTCTCCAAGTAGCAGCTTCTAGTATGCCTCTGGTTGGGACCCCTCTGAGGAAAGCTGCTGAAGTAGAGGCAGCCCTGGTGGAATGGGACCCGATCTCCTTGGGCAAAGGTTTACCATAGTGCAAATAGCAGAAACCAATGCAGTGGCTTATCCATTTAGAAATAGTCTTCTTTGATATAGCCTTCCCCTCTGATCCTGCAGCAAATGCTACCAATAGTTGCTCACACTCATACAAATTTTGTCCCAAGTAGAATCTTAGTTGTCTGTGTACATCCAATGAATGCAGAACCTTCGCCCCCTTGTTCTGCGGATTTGGGAAAAAAATTGGCAGGTGAATGGTTTGGTTACGAGCCACACTGCATACCACCTTAGGCATAAAAGAAGGATTGGTCCAGAGGAACACCCTGTCCGGGTAAAATATAATGAAAGGCTCCACTTCCTTGAGAGCCTGTAGTTCTGAAACCCTTCTAGATGAAGTGACTGCCAAAAGAAAATCTGTCTTCCAAGAAAGAAATTTTATATCCGCAGTAGCTGCTTAAGGAGGTAGGGTGAGTTTTTCCAGCACAAAACTGAGGTCCCATGGGGAGTTGGTGCGCTCCTGGGAGGCCTTAAATTTTTGGCCCCTCTGAAATACTGTTTTAGCAGTGGATGACGAGAGGAGGTTGTGTTGTAATGAGCAGAAATGGCAGAGGCATGGATTTTTATTGAAGAAAAACATAGGCCCTTGTCAAGCATCTCAGTTAAGTATTGAGAAATCTGAGGAAAATTGGGCTTTGCTGTGTCTATTACCTGTGCTTGGTTCCAAGCACAGAATCTCTTCCTTTTATCAGCATAAGATTTTCTAGTACTAGGCCTTCTGGCTTCTAAAATGACATCCACCACAGATTTACTGAGATGTGGTTTGATTAGTTGATTAGCCATGCTGCAAGATTACGAGTTTGTAGCAGAGTGTGCAGAATTTGCCAGTTCTGCTGAGACAGTAGGTGAGGTGTCTGAGGCAATACCACAGAGGAAGGTGTGACATTCCTTAGAAGCGGATACCATGTGTTGGCGAGGCCAGTCTGGAGCAATTAAAATCATTTTTGTTTTTTCCTCTCTGACTTAGTAAGACCTTGGAGAGTAGAGGCAGAGGGGGAAGGCATAAACGATGTTTTTTTCCAGCTGAAGGATAGAGTATCCACTTTCCATGCTTTTTTTGGGATGAGCTCTCGTGCAGAATTTGTCCGATTTGCCTCTCCCTAAAACTCTCTGGGCTTCCCCATTTCTGCATTAACATGTTGAAGATTTGTGGATCCAGTTTCCATTCGTGCAGCTGCTTAGGTCTGCCAGAGTATTTTGCTTTCCTGGCAGGAATTGAGCTTTAAGATTTGGCAAGTCAAGACTGGTTTCCACAAGGCCATGGCTAGTCTGCAAAGGGGGGTAGGAATGGGTACCCCCTGCTTATGTACCACAACTGTGGTGTGGTCAGTCTTTCAGTAGTTATCCTGGATGAAGTCCTTGAAGGTTGTCTGAGCATTCTGAACAGCTAGCATTTCTTTGATATGCAGATGCATTTGGTTTAGGCTCCATTTGCCCTGAACGCATCTCCCTGCCAGGTGGGCCCCCCAAGCATAGTCTGAAGCATCTGTAGTTAGGGTTTGGGTGGCAGGGGGTAGAGTGAATGACAGTCCCTTGTTTTGGTGACATCTCTGCCCACCAAAGAAACTCCTGTTGTAGGCACGGAATGAGGGATCATTGTTTCCAGGCTGTGAATGCCAACTCCATAAACTTTTTAGGTACCACTGAAGTTTCCTCATATGCAGTCTCGCATATGGAAGTAGTAGAATGCAGGATGCCATGAACCCCAAAGCCTGCAGAATTTGTCTTGCAGATAACTGGGTTTTTGTTGCAATTTGTTTGAAGTATGTTGTCAATTGCAGTTTGTCTGGCATGAGGTAAGCCATCTGGACAGTTGTATTCAAGCTTGCACTCAGGAATGTAATTGAGAGAGTACCAGTTGTGATTTCTTTTCATTTATGGTGTACCGTAGGCATGCAAGAAACCTTTTTACAAATGCCAGCTGTTGTGTCCTTGTCCTCTGCCTGAATGAGAATCATCCAGATAAGGATAAATTTGAATGTCTGCAGAACGCAATTACTGGTGCCAGGCACTTTGTAAAGATCCTGGATGCAGTAGATAAGCCAAAAGGCAGTGCAGAGAATTGGTAATGCAAAAAGCCTGCTTTGAAGCAAAGGTATCTTCTGCACGATTCCCTTACTGGGATATGCAGGTATGCCTCTTAAGTCTAGAGTTACTAACCAAGCATTCTTGCCTAGCATAGGCAGTAGCTGTTGTAAAGTCAGCATTTTGAATTTTGGAATGTCCAGGAACGTGTTCAGAATTGATAAGTCCAGTATTGGATGCCATGAATTGTCTTTTCTGGGTACCAGGAAAAGTCTAATAAAAACCTTGTCCTTTTTCCTTTTCTGGTACCGGTTGAATAACCCCCATATCCATGAGGGACATGACTCGTTTCTGGGCCTCTACCCACTGGTTTTGTGGCAGATCTGGCCATCTGTTTGGAATTGGCAAAGTATGGAAATGAAATCTGCACCCCTGGGATACTATGTTTAATACCCACTTGTCCTGGGTTATTAATTGCCAATTTTGAGCATGAAGTGCTAGTTTTCCCCCCAAGGGGGAAAGATAAGTGCTTGGAGATGGTACAGGAAAGTCATTGAGACTGCTTACTGTAGGGTTGTGCTTTACCTCCAGATTTAGAAGTGGAGGCACCCCATTGCTTTGACCTGTAAGAACCCTGTGATTGATATCTGGTGCCTTTTGAGTGCCTGGGTTTGCCTTGAGTGGCTCTGTTGGATACAGGGAAAGACCATTTTTTAGTAGGCCAGTGCCTACTGAACATGGGTGGCTGCACTTGCAAAAAAATCTTTTGCAGTTTGCATAGATTTAGCTTTCCCTTACATTTTCTTTAAAACCTCTTCTGCCTTATAACCAGAGTATCATGCTGCAAAGGGGCATCCAACAATTTAGCTTTAACATTATCAGGCAGATTTTGCTCCTTGAGCCAGGCATGCCTTATCACAGATCCAGTAACGGCGGCCCTACAAGAGGCCTCCAAGGAATCAAAACCACATTTCAAAGTATGCTTTCCAACCTGTTCTGCTGCATGCAATAAATCCTGCAACTATTTTCCACACAATCAGAAAAACAATTTTCTGTTTCAGTAAGCCCATAACATGCTGTTGATATTTAAGCATATGAAACTGGCAGTTTAAAGCCCAGATTGCCAAGGTTGCAGACGTATAAACCCCATGTATCCAGCGCCCTGGAATCTCTATCAGAAGGGGTAGGATTTTTGGCTGTAGAAGCCTTAACACCCTTGGGACCCTGAGAAATAATCTCAGGATCAGCAACAGGATTTTTGAAAATAAATTTGTGGGAGTCAGGAAAGTACAGTTGTGTACCTACCATAAATGTAGATGTTAGAGTGTATTCATTGTTGCAGTCATTACAACTGGCTTACCCTGCTGGCAGGCTACCCGCAGTCGGCCTGAATTCTAAAGTCTAGGTCTGGCGTCAGTTGCTGTCGCCTCCTCCCTGACGTCAGTGCGCCAGGGGTGTAAAAGATGCAGCAGACGCCATTTTCTTAAGTTTTTCTTGCCCCAGATGTCAGGTGCCCCCAAAAGGGTAGGCTAAAAATAGGTCTATAAAGCATGCATGCCACAAGTAACAAGTTTCCTTCATCTACAAGCAAATACACCACATAGATTGTATAGAATAGAGACGTACAGAAATGGTCAAGAAAAGAAAAGGGGGATGGAGGGTGGGTAACCTGGGCTGCAACAGTGAATACACCAACATTTATATTTATGGTAGGTACACAACTGTACTATGTTCATTGTGTTTCACTGTTGCAGTCATTACAATTGGGTTGAATCCCAAAGCCAGGGTTGGGAGGCTGGTGCTAAATAGAATTTGGAGCGGCTATGAGGCCCTGCAGGACTGCAGTGACAGCCTGCCCTGGATTTGGAGTAGAGTGGTAAGTGGGTAGTGCTTTGTAAAAGTGTGCACTGAACTCCAGGTTGCAGCCTCTAAAATGTCTTTGGTTGGCACTCCTCTGAGGAAGGTTGCTGAAGTGGCTGCTGCTCTGGTTGAATGTGGCCTAATGCCCTTGGGCACTGATTTGCCATGTTGAGAATAACAAATGCAGTGACCTATCCACTTGGAAATAGTCTGCTTTGGAATAGCCTTTCCTTGCTATTCTGCAGCATATGCTACCAGTAATTGCTCAGTCTTTCTGAAAACTTTGGTTCTGTCCAAGTAGAAGCGCAGTTGTCTGTATGTCCAAAGAATGCAGACGTTTCTCACCCTTATTCTGCGGGTTTGGATAAAAGGAAGGCAAATTAATAGCTTGGTTGAGGGCCACACTGGACATTACCTTAGGCATAAATGTGAGGTTTGTCCTTAGAGAAACCCTATCTGGATGAAAAATGATAAAAGGTTCCACAGCCATGAGTGCCTATAGCTCTGAGACTCATCTTGCAGAGGTTATTGCTAGGAGCAGAGCTGTTTTCCATAAAAATGTTATGTCAGCTGTAGCGGGTGGCTCAAAAGGAGGCAGAAAAGTTTTTTCCAAGACATAATTGAGGTCCCATGCAGGTATTTGCGATCACCTTGGAGGCCGTAAGTTTTTGGCTCCTCTGAGGTACTGCCTTAAATGAGAAAAAATAGGTGGCTCTGTATTGTAATGAGCTGAAATGGCAGAGGCATGAATCTTAATTAAGTATAGGCCTTTGTCCAACATCTCAGTAAAGAATTGTAAAATTTGAGGGATATTTGGAACAGTCATGTTAATTCCTTGTGCCTGGTTCCAAGCAGAATCTCTTCCATTTTTCTGCATAAGATTTTCTGGTACTGGGCCTCCTGGCCTACAAAATAACATCCATCACCGCTTTAGAGAGGCGTGTTTTGAAAAGCTACATTATCTGCCATGCTGCCAGATTCAAGGTCCTGAGTTGGCTGTGTAGGATCAGATTGCTTTGTTGGGTCAGTAAGTGGGGAATTTGAGGCAATGCCCATGCTGTGCATTAAGTCAGGTTCCTGAGGATTGAGTACTAGTGCTGGCGGTGCCAGTCTGGGGCAATCAATATCATTTTTGGCTTCTCGTCTGACCTTTAGGAGTACCTTGGGGAGGAGAGGCAGTGGGGGAAAGGAATACACAAGTTTTTCCAGCTAAAAGAGCATCCACTTTACATGCTTGTGATAAGTCCTTGTGCAAAATCTCTGTAGTTGGCAGTTGTGAGGGGAGGCAAATAGATGTCTAGGCATCCCCAATTCCTTATGTTGAAGACTTGTGGATCCAATTTCCACTAGTGGGGATCCATGAGGTTTCTGCTTGCTTAGTCTGCCAGAGTATTTATCCTTCCTGGCAGGAATTGTGCTTGCAGATGTACCTAGTAAGTCAATGCTGTCCCACAAAGTCATGACTCATCTGCAAAGGGGGTAGGAATGTGTGCCTCCCTGCTTATGTACCACATAACTGTAGTATTGTCAGTCCTTATCAGTAGTTTTCCCGCATGAAGTAGGTCCTTGATGGCTGTCAGGGCATTTTGAACAGCTAGCATCTCTTTTTGGTTGATATGTAGATGCATTTGGTTTGCGGTCCATGAGCCCTGAATACATCTTCCTGCCATGTGGGCCCCCAGGCATAATCCAATTCATCTGTTGTCCATGTCTGCCTGGGGGTATGGTGAATGGCTGCCCCCTTGTGGTGACAGGCCTTTGCCCACCATCAAAACTCCTGTTGCAGGCAGGGAATGAGTAATTTCCAGGCTGTGGCAATGTTGAGTCCAAACACTTTAGATACCATTGTAATTTCTTCATATGCAGTCTTGCATATGGAATTAGCAGAATGCAAGATGCCATGAAGCCCAAAGCCTGCAGAATTTTTCTTGCAGTAACTGGGTGTTTGCCAACTTTTTGAAATTAGTCACTTGCCTTTGTCTGGCATGAGTTAAGCCATCTGGGCAGTTGTGTTTAAGCTTGGACCCAGGAATATTATCTCTTGAGGGTACAAGTTTTGATTTCTTTTCATTTACTGCATAACCTAGGCATGTTCATCTTTTTACAAATGTCAGATGCTGTAGTATGTTCTTGTTCTCTGCTTGAATAAGACAGTCATCCAAGTAAGGATATATTTGTATTCCTCCGTCTGCAAAAAGCAATTACTGGTGCCAAGTATTGCAAAGACCCTGGGTACAGTAGACAAGCCAAAGGGCAGTTCAGATAATTGGTAGTGCATTGAGCCAGCTATGAATCTGAGGCATCTTCTGCATGATTGTCTGATTGGAACATGCAGGTATGCCTCTTAGGTCTAAAGTTACAAGCCAAAACTTCTTGCCCAGCATGGACAGAAGCTGCTGCAGTCTCAACATTTTGAATTTTGGAATATCCAGGTATGTGTTTAGAATAGGTAGGTCCAGTATTGGCCTCCAAGCTTTGTCCTTTCTGGGCACCAAGAAAAGTAGAGTAAAATCCTTGCCCCTGCTCTTGTGGTACTTGCTGAATGGCCTCATGCCCATGAGGGATGAAACTTGTTTGTGCCTCTGCCCATTGATTTTTTGGCAGGTCCAGCATATAGTTTGCCCTTTGCATGGTGTGAAAGTGGAACCTGTAACCTCGTGACACTATGTTCAAGACCCATTGGTCCTGGGTGATTAGGTGCCAATTTTGATAAATGCTAGTTTTCCCCCTAAAGAAGCTGCCAGAAGACAAGTGCTTGGCGCTGGCAGGGGGAAGTCATTGGGACTGCTTTCTGTATGGCTGTGATTTGTCCTCCGCTTTTTGGAGGTAGAAGCACCCCACTGTTTAGGCCTGTATGAGCCTTGGGGCTGGGATCTGCCTCTAGGGCATCTGTATCAGCCTCTGTGGCCTGTGACACTGGAAAGGACCAATTCTTTGTAGGCCAGTGTCTGCTAAATCTTGGAGGCTGTACCTGTAAGAAATCCTTGACTGTTTGCATAGATTTGGCTTTGTCCTCCATTTTCTTCAACACCTCTTCTGCTTTAAAACCAAACAAGGTATCATGCTGTAATGGAGCATCTAATAATTTTGCTTTAACATGATCAGGCAGATTCTGTTCCTTTAACCAAGCATGCCTACTAATGACAGAACCCGTAACAGCAGCTCTGCAGGAGGCCTCCAAAGAATCAAAACCACATTATAAAGCATGCTTTCCAACTTGTTCAGCTGCATGCAATAAATCCTGCATTTCTTTATTTTCTGCACATTCAGAATTTGTCAACATTTTCTGTTTAAGCAGTGACAATGTATTGCTGATATTTAAGCATGTGAAACTGACAAGCCCCTATAGCCAAGGTAGCAGAAGTGTAAATCTTTTCCCCCATCTGTCCAATGCCCTGGAATCTTGTCAGAGGGGGGTAGGGTTTTTTTTGCAGTGGAAGCCTTGACCCTCTTGGGACCCTGAGTGTTTCTGGGTCAGCAGCAGGGTTTTTGAAAAGAAATGTGGGAGTCTGGGACCCTGTAGTATCTGTCTGGCTTAACAGGAGCTGGAGGTAAGGAGTCTGGGTCAGACTGGACTCTGAAAATACATCTACAATGTCTAGCACAGGCGGAATAGCCAGGAGCCTGTGCTGAGGCAGTAAAAGAAAGTCTGAGCCTTTTCTTAGATTCTGAATAATCATGGCTCTCCCAGTGGAAATGCTCCATCATGGTATGCAGCGTTTCCCCAAAAGAATAATCAGGAGGAGCTGCTGAGGGGACAGATTCTTCAGCATCAGAATCCTCACAAGGATGAAGAGTATTCCTGATCAGAAGATATGAAATGGAAACCTGATCTGAAGATTCATATTCTACCTCTTGCCTAGGCCTCTTGTCAAGAGGGGGATGAGAACCCCTAGGTCTTCGGCCATTTTGAAGATCTGCTTTTTAGGCATAGAGGCCTGTCCATGGGGCTGTGGTACTTCTTTCTGTCTTTAAAGCTGCTTTAGTCTTTGCCTTTGTAGCTGAAGTAGTTTTAACATAATTGTGTAGGCCTGAACACACTCAGAAGCAGATGCCTGCTCAGCAGCTCAAGACCAATCTGAGGAAATGGTTTCCGAAGGTGCAATACCTTGATTTTCCAGAGGCCTGGTTGACTCCATGTGGGAGTCTGTATCAGCCTGCGGCTCTAAAGTATCGGTAGTCAAGAGCTGTGAAAGTGCCTCACTGAGAACCAGCAACTGGCCTGGAAGAAGCCTAGTCTGTTTTGGACCTCTGATGCCTGTCCTTTTTCCTTGAGTTTTTTGTAAATTCCGGTAGTCTGCTGTTCCGACAGCATTATATAATTCAATGTACCAAAATAATGAAATGCAAAATCGTACCGATGCAAAATCGTACCGACGCTTTAGTGCGTTGGTTAAATCTAGCACAAAACCAACAACTAGCAACATCGTGTCAGGGCCTAGGCAAGGAATGCAGTAAGAATGAAAATCCTTGAGGTATTTGCTTCCCACAAGAAATGCAATTAACTTTTTCTGACATCTGTCTGGAGCAAGAAAAAAAGTTTCCCCAATGGGGTACTTGGCTTTTAAATGAAGACTTTGGATCTGAAATTAGAGCTTGAAAATCTCAGGAGTCAGCCAACCGGCACTTGCGAACTGCTTTTGCTTCGGGCTCCGTGCGGCAAGACTGAAGAAAAAGGCATCGGCTGCATCTTATACCCCTGGCGCACTGACGTCGGGGAGGAGGAGACAACAGACGCCGGACCTAGACTTTGGAATTCAGGCAGACTGTGGGTAGCCTGCCAGCAGGATAAACCAAATGTAATGACTGCAACAGTGAAACACAAACATCTCTAATATCCGTCTGGCTTACTAGGAGCCAGAGGCAAGAAATCAGGAGCCATGCTTGATTCCAAGAACACATCATCCACAATGTCTAGTACAGGAGGCATTGCCAAAGGCCTATGCTGAGAAAGGAAATCCCTAAGCCTCTTTTTTTGAATCAGAGAAGTCGACCCAGTGAAAATGTTCCCTAAATGTAAAGTCTCTCCAAGAGAGTAATCCTCAGGAGATGCAGATGGGATGACCTCCTCTGCATCAGAATCCTCATAAGGTGGAATAGAAAATTCCTGATCAGAAGAAATGGAAACCTGATCTGATTCATCAGTGCCTTGTCTGCAAGGGGGGTTGGGAACCCCTGATCAAGGTAATTAAATCCTCAGCCATTTTGAACATTTGTTTTTAGGCATAGGGGCTTGAGCATGTGGCTCATGCGTCTTTTAGACGGTTTTTGACCTTGTTTTTGTTGATTGCGTCAGTTTAATATAAAAATGTTGAGGCCTGAAAACACCCTCAGAAGCCAGTGCCTGCTCAGTGGCTCTGGACCCATCCAAGGAAGAGACATCAGTGGGTTCAATACTTTGCAAATCTCGCAGCATACTAGACTCCGAATGGGTCTCTGTAGAGGCCTATGACTCAAAGGTAGCAGGCATCAGGGGCTGCGGAAAGCACCTCAATGAGTACCAGCGACTGGCTTAGGAGAAACTTAGTCTGTGTTGGACCTAGACTGCCTTTTTCCTTGCATTTTTTGTGAACTCCAGTAGTCTGATTGCTAACAGACGACATTTCAGGGTAGTTGAACCTTGAACCAAAATATTTAGAAGCAAAAAATACAGACACTTAGTGTGTTGGTTAAATTTAGCACAAAACCTACAGCAAGGCATGTTGTGGTCAGGGCCTAGGCAAAATACAGTACAAATGAAAATCCTTGAGGTATTTGCTTCCCGCAAGTAATGCAATTAACTTTTACTGACATCGGTAAGGAGCAAGAAAAAAAAGTTTCCCCAATGGGGTACTTGGCTTTAGTTTGAAGACTTTGGTTCTGAAACTCTAAAACGAAAATTTCAGGAGTCTGCAACTGGCACTTGCCAACTGCTTCTGCTTCGGGCACCACGCGGCAAGACGGATTAAAATGGCGTCTGCTGCATGTTTTATACCTCTGACATCATGAGAGAGACTGCAACAGACGCAGGACCTAAGACTTGGCTATTCAGGCCGACTGAGGGCAACCTGCCAGCAGATTACCCAAATGTAATGACTGCAACAGTGAAACACTAAGATCATGCAGCTGATGCCATCTGTTTTTCCTGCCCTAGATGTCAGGTGCTCCCACAATGGGAAGCAATGTGTTATGGTACACCCCCATCAGAGCAAATGCACCAGAAAGCTTAACTACACTAAAGGAAAGGTAGAGCCAAGAGAAGTCAGAGGGGCTGGAGGGAGGGTAACCAGGACTGCAAAAAGTTAACACACTAACATCTACATTTATGGTAAGTGTACACAGAGTACAGTTGTGTACCTACCATAAATGTAGATGTTGGAGTGTACTCACTGTTGCGGTCATTACTCTAGGGTTATCCTGCTGGCAGGCTACCTGCAGTCTGCCTGAATTCCAAAGTCCTGGTCCGGCGTCTGTTGCTGTCTCCTCTTCCCTGACGTCAGTGCGCCAGGGGTATAAAAGATTCAGCAGATGCCATTTTCTTCAGTTTTTCTTGCCCCAGATGTCAGGTGCCTCCAAAAGGGTAGGCTAAAAATATTATGCCAATAAACATACATGCAGAAAACAAACATTTCCTTCGTCTACAAGCAAATACACCACATACGTTGTATAGAATAGAGAAGTACAGATAAACCCAGCAAAGGAAGGGGACAGTGGGAGGGTAACCTGGACTGCAACAGTGAATACACTAACATCTACATTTATGGTAGGTACACAACTGTACTAAGTCAGTGTTTAACTGTTAGTCATTACTCTTGGGTTGAATCCCTAAGCTAAGGATGGGTGGCTGGGCTAAATAGGCTTAGGAGAGGCTATGAGGCCCTGCAAAACTGCAGTAGCAAAGCCTGCTCTGGATTTAGAGTAAAGAGGTAAGTGGTAGTGCTTTGTAAAAAAGTGTGCACTGAACTCCAAGTTGCAGCCTCTAAGATGTCTTTGGTTGGTACTCCTCTGAGGAAGGCTGCTGAGGTGGCTGCTGCTGTGGTAGAAGGCCTAATGCCCTTAAGCACTGATTTGCCATGCTGAGAATAGCAGAAACGGATGCAATGGCCTATTCATTTAGAAATAGTCTGTTTTGAGATAGCCTTTCCTTGTGATCCTGCAGTATGACACAAGTTGCAAAGTCTTTCTGAAAAGCTTTAGTTCTGTTCCAAGTAGAAGCGTAGCTGCCTATGTCCAAAGAATGCAGAATTCTCTCACCCTTTCTGTGGGTTTGGATAAAAGGTAGGCAAGTGAATGGTTTGGTTGAGGGTCACACTGGACACCACCTTAGGCATAAATGTTGGATTTGTCCTCTGAGAAACCTTGTCTGGATGAAAAATAAAAGGTTCCACAGCCATGAGTGCGTGTAACTCAGATTCGTCTTGCAGAAGTCATTGCTAGGAGCAGAGCTGTTTTCCAGGATAAGAATTTTATATCTGCTGTTGAGGCTGGCTCAAAAGGAGGCAGTGTGAATTTTTCCAAGACAGAGGTCCATGCTGGAATTGGTGCTCTCCTTGGAGGCCTGATGTTTTTGGCCCCTCCAAGGTACTGCCTTAAAAGATGAGAAAAGATAGGTGGTTCCATATTGTAATGGGCTGAAATGGCACAGGCATGAATCTTAATTGATTCAAAGGACAGGCCGTTCTGACACTGGAAAGGACCAATTTTTAGAAGGCCAGTTCCTGCTAAATCTGGGTGGCTGTACTCGTAAGAAATCCTTAACTGTCTGCATGGATTTCGCTTTATCCTCCATTTTCTTCAACACCTCTTCTTTAGCAGCAAAGTATCATGCTGTAATGGAGCATCTAATAATTTTGCTTTAACATGATCAGGCAGATTCTGTTCCTTTAACCAAGCATGCCTTCTAATAACAGAACCTGTTAACAGTGGTCCTGCAAGAGGCCTCCAGTGAATCAACCACATAGAAAATTATGCTTTCCCACTTGTTCAGCTGCATACAATAAATCCTGCATTCCTTGTTCTCTGAACATTCAGAATTTGTCAACATTTTCTGTTTAAGCAGTGACATTAAGTATTGCTGATATTTCAGCATATGAAATTTAAAGCCCTTGCAGCCAAGGTAGCAGAAGTGAAACTCCCCCCCCCCCCATCTGTCCAGTGCCCTAGAATCCCTATCAGAGGGGACAGGGTTTTTTTTGCAGTGGAAGCTTTAACCTCTTTGGGACCCTGAGATAGTTTCTGGGTCAGCAGCAGGGTTTTTATATAGAAATTTAGTTTCTGGGTCAGCAGCAGGGTTTTTATATAGAAATTTATGAGAATCTGGGACCCTGTAGTATGTCTGGCTTAGCAGGTGGTAAAGAGTCAGGGGACAGGCCAGACCGGGCTCTGAAAATACAATGTCTAGAACAGGAGGAGAGTCTGAAGGAATGGATTCTTCAGCATCAGGGTCCTCATAGGGAGGAATAGAATAATCCTGTTCAGAAGAGGAATCAGTGGAAATAGAAACCTGATCAGAAGAAATCCATCTCCTGCCTAGGCCTCTTATCAGGAGGGGATGGGAACCCCTGATAAGGGTAATTAGGTCTTCAGCCATTTTAAGCATTGTTTTTTTAGGCATGGAAGTTAGAGTAGGAGAATGCTGCCCTTGTTTGTCTTGAGGGCTGCATTAGTCTTTGAAGCTGAAGATGGTTTAACATAACTGTAGATCTGGAGACACCCTCAGAAACAGATGCCTGCTCAGCAGCTCTGGACCCATCTGAGGGAATGATCGAGTGTCCAATACCTTGAGTATCCAGAGGACCAGTCTGCTCCATGTGGGAGTCGGAAGTGGCCTGTGGCTCTGAGGTAGCAGGCGCCAGGGGCTGCGAAAGTGCCTCACTAAGAACCAGCAAGTGGCCTAACGGAGGCCTAGTCAGTTTTGGACCTCGGATGCCTACCCTTTTCCTTGTCCTTGCGTTTTTTCTAAACTCTGGTCGGCTGTTCAGACGGCATTATATAATTGTCTTCGGCCAAAGTAATGAAATGCAAAATTGAACCAACGCTTAAAGTGCGTTGGTTAAATCTAGCACAACCGACAGCTAGCAACGTTGTGGCCAGGGCCTAGGCAAGGAATACAGTAAGTGAAAATCCTTGAGGTATTTGCTTCCCACAAGAAATACAATTAACTTTTTCTGACATCGGTCTGGAGCAAGAAAAAAAGTTTCCCCAATGGGGTACTTGGCTTTAACACTTCGGTTCTGAAATTTGGATTTGAAAATCTCAGGAGTCAGCAGACTGGCACTTGCGAACCACTTTAGCTTCTGGCACCGTGCGGCAAGAGACTGGCATTGGCTGCATCTTTTATACCCCTGGTGCACTGATGTCAGGGAAGAGGCAACAGCAACAGACGCTGGACCAGGACTTTGGAATTCAGGCCGACTGCAGGTAGCCTGCCAGCAGGATAACCTTAGAGTAATGACTGCAACAGTGAAACACTATGAACATCTGTACTATTTTTCGTGTTTCACTGTTGCAGTCATCACATTTGGGTTGATTCCCAAAGCTAAGGGAGGAGGAAGTTAGAGCGCATTAGGGACAGCTATTAAGCCCTGCAAGACTAGTGGCAAAACCAGCTCTGGATTTGAAAAGGCATGTGGTAATGCTTGGTAAAGGTATGTACAGAACTCCAGGTAGCAGCTTCTAGGATGTCCCTGGTACGGACTCCTCTGATAAAGGCTGTAGAGGTATATGCAGCCCTAGTGGAATGCGATCTTATCCCCTGTAGGGTAAGTTTTCCATGGTGCTTACAGCGGAAATAAATGCTATCCATTTAGAAATGGTTTTGAAATTGACTTCCCCTCTGCCCCTGCAGCAAAGCCAACTAGCAGCTGTTCAGATTTCCTGAGAGGCTTAGTCCCGTCCAAATAAAATCTAAGTTGTCTGTGCACGTCCAAAGAGTGCAGTATTCATTCTCCTTTGTTTTGTGGATTCGGGGAAAAAGGTGGGCAAATTAATGGACAGACTTAGGGCCACACTAGACACCACCTTGGGCATAAAGGAAGGATTGGTCCTGAGGGAAACCCTGTCTGCATGGAAGAGAATGGAAGGGCTCCCACTGCCATGAGGGCCTGTAATTTAGACTCTTCTTGCTGAAGTGATGGCTAGAAGGAAAGCTGTTTTCCAAGAAAGGAATTTCAACTCTGCAGTTGCAGCTAGCTCAAAGGGAGGGAGTGTGAGCTTTTCCAATACAAGGTTAAGGTCCCATGCTGGAGTAGGGGCTCTCCTAGAGGGGGGTCCTAAATTTTTGGCCCCTCTGAGGAATTGCTTTAGCAAGGGATGAGAGAAGAGGGGTGGTTCAGTATTATAATGTGCTGAAATGGCAGAGGCATGAATTTTAATTGACGAGAAGGATAGGCCCTTGTGGAGCATTTCTGTTAAGTACTGAAGTATATGAGGTAAGCTGGGCACCATTGTGCCCATCCCTTGAGTCTGGCTCCAGGAACAGTATCTTTTCCACTTCTCAGCATAGGACTTTTGTACTAGGCCTCCTTGCCTCCAGAACATCTAGCACCTGCTTACTGATGGGGTGCTATTGGAGAGCAAGGAATTTGCCAGGCTGCAAGGTTCAGGGTGTGAAGTTGAGGGTGCAGAATCTGGCCCGCCTGCTGGGATAGCAGGGAAGGGGTCTGAGACAGGTGCCATGGTTCCAACAGTATCATACTGTGCAAGAGGGGGTACCAATATTGGCGTGGCCAGTCTGGTGCAATCAGTACTGTCCTTTGCTTGTCTGTGTTTAGCAGAACCTTCAAGAGGAGAGGCAGAGGGGGAAGGCATAAACAGAGGCTTTACCAAGTAAAGGACAGGGCATCCACTTTCCAAGCTTGATTGTGGGAGGTCCTTGTGCAGAATTTGCCCAATTGGTGGTTCTGAGGGGAGGCAAACAGGTCCATCTCTTGAGTCCCCCCATTTGTTCAAGAGGTTGAATATGTTTGGTTCCAGTTTCCATTCGTGTGGGTCCATGAGATTTCTGCTTAGATCTGGCAGGAATTGAACCTGTAAACGCACTTGGCAACTCAAGGTTGTGTTCCACAGAGGTTTGGCTAGTCTGCAGAGAGGGTATGAGTGGGTTCCCCCCTGCTTATGTACCACATAACTGGTGTTACAATAACTGTCCTGGAAGAATGTGGTCCTTGAAGGCTGTCAGGGAATTGTGCACAGCTAACATTTCTTTTTGGTTGATATGCAGGTGCATCTGTCTCCGGTTCCACTTGCCCTGAATTCACTGCCCTGTCAAGCGAGTCCCCCATGCATAGTCTGATGCATCTGTTAGGATTTGGGCGGCAGGGAGTAGAGTGAAAGGGAGCCCCCTTGTGGTAGCAGGCCTCTGCCCACCAAAGGAACTGTCTATACAAGGAATGACAGAAATCTGATTTCAGGTCCCTAGAATGTTGGCACCATAGACTTTTTTTTAGATACCCTTTGTAGTTTCCTCATATGCAGTCTTGAGTATGGAATTAGTAGAATGCAAGATGCCATGAACCCCAGGGCTTACAGAAATTTCCTTGCAGACAGCTGGGTCTTTGTGGCCAGTAGTTTAAAGTAGGCTGTCAAACTTGTTTCTCTGGAGTGAGGAAAGCCATATGGGAAGTGTTCAAGCTTGCTCTCAGGAATACAAACTGTTAGCAGGGTACTAGAAGAGATTTTAGTTTATGTTGTACCCCAGTGAGGTTAGAAGTTTCTTGAATGCCAGATGTTTTTAATAGCAAGTCCTGGCTTTCTGAAACAGAATTGTCCGAGTATGGGTATATCTGAATATTTCTCTGCCTGCAAAACGCAATGACTGGAGCTAGACACTTGGTAAATACCCTGGGCACAGTAGACAAGCCAAAGGGAAGTGCAGCGAACTGATAGCACATGCAGCCTGCCCTGAAGCAAAGGTATTTCCTGCAAGATTCCCTTATTGGAATGTGCAGGTAAACTTCCTTCAAGTCTCTAAGGTTGCCAACCAGGCATCTTTGCCTAGCATAGGAAGCAGCTGTTTAAGTGTTAGCATTTTGAATTTTGGGATTACCAAAAAGATGTTCAGCATAGAGAGATCCAGGTTAGGATGCCAGGAGCGGTCTTTTCTGGGCACCACAAAAAGTTTAATAACCTTGTCTGCATTCTTCTGCTGGGACAGGCTGAACAGCTCTGATACTCGAGAGAACCTGCTGTAGAGCCTCTGCCTGCTGATTTGGGGGTAGGTCTGCCAACCGTTTGGGGTTGGTAGGGTGGGGAATTGGAATATGTATCCTTGGGAAACTATATTCAAAACCCATTTGTCCTGGGTAGGGAGTTCCCAGTTTTTTGCATGCAGGGCGAGCTTTCCTCCTAAGGGAGCAGGCAGTTGGAGCAGGGCTTGGAAGGGTCAAGGTTGTCATTGTGCCATTTTTCTGTAGGTGTCGTCCTACTACTCCCTGCTGTTCCTGGGTTTGGACTGAGAAGGCCTGGAAGAGGTTGGAAAGGACTAATTCTTTGAAGGCCAATGCCTACTAAATCTGGGAGGCTGTACTTGCAGGAAATCTAACAGCTCGCATAGAATTTAGCTTTTTCCTCCATCTTTGAGGACGACTTCTGCTTTGTTGCCAAACAGGCAGTCTTGTTTTAAGGGAGCATCCAGTAATTTAGCTTTAACATGATCTGGCAAGTTTTGCTCCTTAAGCCAAGCATGCCTTCTAAGTACAGACCCAGTGACAGCAGCCCTGCAAGATGCTTCTAAATCAAAACCACATTGCAAAGTATGTTTACCAACTTGTTCTGCAGAATGTATTAAAACCTGTTAGTGTGTTCAGCACAGTCAGGAATCATTTTCTGTTTAAGTATCCCCATATGCTGCTGGTACCTTAACATGTGAAACTGGCAATTTAAAGCCCTAATGGTCAAAGTAGCAGAAGTATATACCTTCTTACCCCATCTGTCCAAGGCTCTAGAATCTATCAGAAGGGGTAGGGTTTTTAGCAGCAGTAGCATTCTTGAAGAGGAACCCGAGTGTCAGGTACTCTAATACCAGTCAGGTTTTCTGGGAGCTGTAGGTAAAGTGTATGGGGAAAGGCTATATTCCAAGAAAGCATCTACAATGTCCAGGACAGGAGGGATAGCTGAAGGCCTGAACTGAGGGAGGAGTAAGAATTCCCTAAGCCTCTTTTTGGAGTTAAAGTAATCCTGGCTTTCCCAACATAAATGCTCCCCAAGAGTGTCCAAGGTTTCACCAAAAGAAAAATCTTCTGGAGGTGAAGCAGAAGGAATGGAATCCTCTGTAGATGAGGGCAAATCCCCTGGTAATCAAAAGAAACAGATTCCAGATCAGAAGAATCAAAGAAAATCAGTCTTAGAAGGGGAAGGCTGACTTCCCTTAATTAAGGTAATAAGGTCTTCAGCCATTCCAAGCATTTTCTTTAGGCATATGGGCATGCGGCTCTGGACATCTGTTTTCTAGGCGTGGGTCGAGGTTTGGGCCTGGATGAAGATTGTGTCAGTTTAAAATGCAAGTCTGTAGGCCTGAATACACCCTCAGAAGCCGGTGCCTGCACAGTAGCTCCCAACCTATCCAAGGTAGAGACATCTGCAGGTTCCATAGTCTAAGCATCATCTCGCAGCATTCCAGACTCCGAATAGGTCTCCGTAGAGGCCTGCAAATCTGAGGTAGCTGGTACCAGGAGCTGCAAAAGCACCTCACTGAGTACCAGCAGGCTGGCGACTAGCTTAACAGAAGCATCAGCAGTTTTAGACCTATGCGGTCTGAGTCTTTATCCTTACGTTTTTTCAGAATATCAGTAGTCAGATTGCTTACCAAAGCCATTTGTGGATAGTACTAAAATTTGCTGCAAATATAGACAGAATAGTTCGGGGGTTGAACAGGGCACAAAAGAACGCGAGGGCATCATGGTCTGGGCCTAAGCAAGGAATGCAGTACGAATGAAAATCTTTGAGGCATTTGCTTTCCACAGGTAATACAATTAACTTTTACTGACATAGGTTAAGAGCAAAAAAAAGGATCACCAACAGGGTACTTAGCTTTTTTTGAAAACTTCGGTTCTGAAACAAAAACGAAAATTTCAGGAGTCTGCCGACCGGCACTTACAAACTGCTTCTCCCTCTGGCACCGCGCGGCAAGAAAGACTGATGTAATGGTGTCGGCTGCATGTTTTATACCCCTGACGATCTGATGTTATGGAAGACAGCATCCGACGCAGGAATCTCAGACTGGTATTCAGGCCGGTTGAGGGCTACCTGCAGGAAGACAACCCAAATGTGATGACTGCAACAGTGAAACACAAAGAACATCTTTATATCTGGCTTCGTGAGGGCCGGAAGCAGTCAGGGTGTAGGGATGTGAAGCTAAGGCATCCAGAGGCAAGGATGACTGAAGGATAGCTGAAAGACTAGGGATCTCTATCTTGAGGTCATTGTACCTTGGACTGCAGACATTTGAGAGCTGTCCCATTTAAAGTACTCTTTTGTGATGGTTTCACCAAAAGATCTCCAGAGTCAGTCCCATTGCAGTTTGCCTCAGGGGAAGCAGTCTAAGGGAGAAGGGATTTGGGAAGAGTAAGCTAAAGAATCATTGTCTGAGTCCTCCTCCGAAGCAGTCTGCTGACCATTTTTGGGGGAGTTGGGTCTCAGGGCCATGAAGGCCTTTAATAGACCCTGGGCAAAATTTTGCCACTTTGTTTGGAGGAAGTGCAGTGTTTTTTTGCAGGGGTATCCATCCTATGCAAAGCGGAGGAATGGACGCAGGCCTACACTATCAAATCTGATGGAACGCCTTCCCTCACTACAATCAATGATTCCTTTAAGGTCTTCCAAAACGAGCCTTTGTTCCCTGGACAGTGGGACCCAATGTCTTGGCATGTTGGCATCCGGTTCAAAGACTGCCTGTAAAACTGGCTCTGCCTTTGGATCCAGATCCAAAATGGTGCACGTTTCTAAGCTGTAGTGTGCTTCAGGAGAGGCACAACTTCTGCTTCAAGTCTAGGTCTTTTGGCCTTCTGCTTAGGCTTGGTCGGCTGGTCTGAGGAACCCCTCCATTACACTTTTAGCTAAAACTCAGATGCTGGTTCTCTAAATAGGGGACGAGAGTCTGCTACAAAGTATTTTAGGCACAAACTGAGTTATGGTCGTGGTGGGGCCCTGAGACTAGACACACTGGGAGTGTCTGCCTGTGTGGAAGGTCTTCCACTCACTTCCCTTCTAGGAGGACTAAAGAAAAAAAACACTACCACAACGACAAAGGTTCCCCAACAGGGTACTTGCCTTTATTGAAGAAAATGATTCTAGCAGCAGTGACATTTGGGACTGGCAAGCAGACTGACTGCAAAGTTCTGGGGATGGTGTGCCCACACATCACTTATGCCTACATCCAACAGCAGCCTAAGTCAGACATTCCAAGTACCTCATGGTAATTAAAGACTTTGGTATACTGGCCAACGTTGGTTGCCTGGGCAGGCAACTCCCCCATGTAAATACTGCAATAGATGAATAGGACATCCACTGTTTCAATGTATGAATTACCAAATGAGGTATGGCCTTCGAGTAAGGTAGCTTTAGTTTCAGCCTTCAAAGCACAGTTTAGCAAACCTTTGTCAGGGACTCTACTGGAAACAAGGTTTTATATAAAAAACTAGCTCTCATCAGGCGATGGAGTCAGGCTCCAGGTTAACAGCCTTTGACATACGACAGCACACCTTAGCACAAGAAATCTGGACAAAGCCTAAAATAATGGGTAAGGGTTCAAAAACGTGACATTTTAAATATTGCTCTTGTAAACTTGACAGCATGCATTTTCTGAAGGATATTCAATCAAGCTCAAATGTATCCCATTTAGTGATTTCAATCCCTTGACTTGCCAGAAACCACAAACTGAGGAACCAACCAAAAATATGAAGCAAAACTTTGGACATTCTGGAAAAATCCAGACAGTTAAGCTGTCTGACCGCCTCCTTCACTGGAAGGATACCTACTGGGTTCGCAAAGCAAGCCTCTGAAGTTCCACAGCACCTTTTCAAGTGTGGGCCGTCACCTCACAAACCCTTTCAGTAGCAAATGCAAAACCACATCCAAAAACAGGTCTTTAGGGAGTTGGGACTCTGTCCCTCAGGTCAGACATCTACACATCCCCTTTAAAAAAGGTTTACAGGAGGGATCTTCCACTTGGAAATGTTACTCCAGAGATCTGAAACAGGCTGGAAGCTCATTAGAAACTGAACTCCTCCAGCTTAGCTCAGTCTATGGAGAAATCTGGGATTGAAAACCAACAAGCTTTAGCAGACTTGGGCCTCATAGGGGATCAGCAGTAGTTGGTGTCTTGGGAACAATTTCAATCTTGAAAAAGATAATGGGCAACTCCCTCCAGTGCATAAGGGATGTTCAGCTATCTTGTCATGACAATGGCTTGCTCAGCAATGCTAGTAGCTGTGCAGCCTCCAAAAGTGCTTCAAAGAGCCTCTGCAGTACATGTGCATTGAATCTAGCCCAACTTGTGGTATCAGATCTAGGATCTGAAATTCTCCATCACATCTTATGACATATCTGGAGAATGACTAGTATCTGATATTGGGGCAGACTTGTGGATGCTAGTAACAAAGTATGCCTGAAATGCTCTCCTGCAAGTGATTTAGGCTTGAACACAATTACTGTAAGCACGATAAATGCTCCAACACTACTTGTATACACCAGTTGTGACGACGAACAAGGCCCACTAACTTACTGGTACTGCACATGACCCACATCTCTAAAACACACATCAGTACAGGATTAACACAATAGTGATGCGGTCTAGCCAAGGCCACCAAGAACGCTACATATGCAAAACTGTCAGAAAGCTCAAGATAGCCAAACATATGCTACCTTTATACTAGGTTTGCAAAATACACAAAGTACAGTTGTGTACACTTGCGATAAATGTAGATGCTGTGTATTCACTGTTGCATTCATTACATCTGGGTAATCTGCTGGCAAGTTGCCCTCAGTCGGCCTGAACAGTCTTGGGTCCTGTGTCAGTTGCAGTCTCCTCTTCCATGTCAGGTCATCAGGGGTATAAAATATGCAGCAGATGCCATTTTAATCAGTTTCTTGCCCCAGATGTCAGGTGCCCCCCAAATGGGGAACAAAAATATATGTAAACTATAAATATATAAATGTACCTTAGAAACCAAATTTACCTTCCAACTAAAAGCAAATACATCAAAGGCTTTTGAGTATAGTGAAAGAAAGACAAGGTTAAAGGGGGCTGGCGGGTGGCTAACCCAGACTGCAACAGTGAATACACCAACATCTACATTAAGTGAACACAACTGTACTATGTTCTTCGTGTTTCACTGTTGGTCATTACATATGGATAGAATCCCAAAGCTATGGATGGAAGGATGGAATTTAAGAGCATTAGGAGCAGCTATAAGGCCCTGCAGTGGCAAAGCCTGCCCTGGATTTAGACAGGTAAATGATAATGCTTTGTGAACGTATGAACTGAACTCCAAGTAGCAGCTTCTAGAATGTCTCTATCCTTTTCATCAATAGGCTTGACAAGGGCCTATCCTTTTCATCAATAGAAGTCCATGCCTCTGCCATCTCGTCTCATTACAACACAGAGCCTCCCCTCTTCTCTTCCACTGCTAAAACAGTATTTCAGAGGGGCCATCAGAGATACTCTGAGAAAAGCTGCTGAAGTAGGGGCAGCCCTGGTGGACTGGGACCCGATCCCCTTGGGCACCGGTTTGCCATGGTGCAAGTAGCAGAAACTAATGAAATGGCTTATCCACTTAGAAATAGTCTGCTTTGATATAGCCTTCCCCTCTGATCCTGCAGCAAATGCTACCAGTAGTTGCTCAAACTTTCCAAGAGATTTTGTCCTGTTTAAGTAGAATCTTAGCGGTGTGTACATCCAATTAATTCAGAATTCACTCCCCCTTGTTCTGCGGATTTGGGAAAAAAGTTGGCAGGTGAATTGTCTGGTTAAGAGCCACAGTGGATATCACCTTAGGCATAAAAGGATTGGTCCCAAGGGCCACCCTGTCGGGGTAAAAAATAATGAAAGGCTCCACTGCCAAGCCTGTAGTTCTGAAACCCTTCTAGCCGAACTGCCAAAAGAAAAGCAGTCTTCCAAGAAAAAAAATGTTCTATCCACAGTAGCTGCTGGTTCAAAAGGGTGAGTTTCCAGCACAAAATTGAGGTCTCATGCAGGAGTTGGCACTCTCCTGGGAGGCCTTAAATTTTTGGCCCCTCTGAGATACTGTTTTAGCAGTGGAAGAGAAAAGAGGGGAGGCTGTGTTGTAATGAGACGAGATGGCAGAGGCATGGACTTCTATTGATGAAAAGGATAGGCCCTTGTCAAGCCTATTGATGAAAAGGATAGGCCCTTGTCAAGCATCTCAGTTAGGTATTGTAAAATCTGAGGAATACTGGGGCTTTGCTGCGTCTATTCCTTGTGTTTGGTTCCAAGCACAGAATCTCTTCCATTTATCAACAAGATTTTCTAGTACTAGGCCTTCTGGCTTCCAAAATGACATCCATCACAGCTTTACTGAGAGATGTGATTTGAATAGTTGATTAGCCATGCTGCCAGATTCAGAGCTTGGAGCAGAGTGTGCAGAATGTGACAGTTCTGCTGAAACAATAGATCTGAAGTAGGTACTTCATTTGTCAGCAACCTTTGGGTCTTGGATCCGATCTTGGATCAGAGCCAGCAACTTATACATAGCTTTAAGATCAGAGCTCCTAGCTCCTCCCCTTACCCATAATCCCCTGCCAACCCTGACTGACCCAAGATCTAGTTTGCCGCTCTTAGAGAAAGCTGCTAGATTTCAGAGCTTCTAGTAGTTTGAGATAATTGCTTTAAAATTTCTCTTTCCTGTAATTTTTTGTAGTTTCATTGTTAAAAAGTTTGTGTGGTTAGGTTCCCTTTTGTTTAGTCATATATATTATAGTTTTAGTGCAATTTCCTCCCCTTCCTTCGCTGGTGCGTAGTGTGTGTGGGTCGCTGTGTTTGGGGCCTTGAGTTGATTTTTATTTCTAGATACCATGTCGGAAGCCCCAAAACCTATTTTTTCCAAATGCACCAAGTGTGGCCGTAAGCTTTCACCGGCGGATGGCCACACGTTCGGTGTGTTCTGTGCCTTGGGGTTGAACACCTCCTCTGGGTGTACTATCTGCGCGGCATTCAACCCCAGGGCACTGAAAGACTGTAGGTCGAAGCTGATCCTGGCGGGACTTCTGCCCCCGGCTTCGGCCTCCGGTACTCCCATGGCACCACCCCAGTGCTCGGTGGCGGCCACTCCTGCCCCCCTCCCCCCGACCGGGACTCAAACTCCCACTACAGCGCCAGAGGAGAGGGAGGCCAGGAGACAGAAGCACCACAAGCAGCAGGCAGAGGCCTCCACTTCGGCCCCCCCTGGCTAAGCGGGCCTCTCCCTCCACGGCTTCCAGATCCCCTCCTAGGCTCCGATCCCTGTGCTTCTCTCCAGGACCAGAGGTGGAGACCTGATCTCCGTCGAGGTCATCGTGGCAACACTCCCGGCACACCTCGGTGGCCTCATCGAGATCTACTTATAGCCTATCAGATGCGGACTTGGACAGGATGATGCGAAGGTTCATCCAGGCCCAGCTGCAGATGGGAGTGCTCCTGCCACCCCCCCTTCGGGGGGGGGGGAGCTCAACACCTTTTTTGCCCTGATAGCTCCTTCTCCGACCCGCTTCCTGGGGTTGGAGCGTCCAGAGCCGGGCAGCGTTGGAGCCGGGGGTGGGTCAGCACAGACGGTACTCAGTACTTCGATGCAGACTTTACCCTAGAGTCTGTCGGGTCCATCCTTGTCGGATCCGAGCTCTGAGCCGTGGGCAGAGCTTCTGATCCGAGGGATTCGGTGTGCCTTCGGCTCCGTCCAGGTCAGAGCACACGGGTCCTTCGGATCCAATGGTCTTGGCGCCGGTTCCGATCCCACCATCGGATCCGAGTGGGAGTCTGCTCAGATCCCAGAGAGCGACTTTCCCTCTGCCTTTGATGCGGTGGAGGGGGCTCTGTTGAGCGCATCTGGATCCCTGGCCCTTGCTTCGGCTCCATCCTGCACTCCCTCTCAGCTGAGTCAGGCTTCCATCACCCGGCCACAGGGACAGCCTGCTTCGATGTCTCAGGTCGTTCCTCTGGAATGAGACGTTGCTGGCGAGACCTCCTCGGACAGCCCCCCCGAAGAGGGGCCTCTTAAGCGGAAGTATAAAAGGAGGCACGTGGACTCCTGAGTCCTTAGAAGACACTGACTTGGATGAAGGGGAAGGCTCCCCAAAGGTCACCCCCCGAGGATGGCTCCTTCGGAGACATCATGGAAATGCTCAGGATTAGGGGGGGTGGTCTGCCAAGGCTTCCTCTGACAAGTCAGTGTTCCTGGAGGTGTTCGAAGCAGGGCCGTCTACCTCTAGGGTGTCCCCTCCGGCCGACCCCCTGGTGGACCTTATTACCACCAGGGTGTGGAAGGAGTCTGACACTGAAGCCAGTTCCCAAGCACCCCGATAAGATTGAGCCCCCCTTCAGAGAGACCCCACTGGAGCAAGGGTCCCCCCGTAGATGCCATGCTGATGGCGGCAGCCACCAAGAGGGAATTAGCTCAGGAGAGCCCCTCGGTCCATCCACCGAGCAGAAGAGTCACGCTTGATGGATCGCCTGGGGAAGCGGGTTTTTAGTTCAGCGACCTCAGTAAGGTCCCTGAACTACATGGCACATTAGGATGCAGCGAGACCTTATCAAAGAGTACGCTGCCCCCCCCCCCCCCCGGAGTCCATGTCTGCATAGGACAAACAATTGTACTCCACTCGCATGGCCATTCTAAGATCTATATCGAATACCTCTATGTGGCTCTTGACCCATGCCACAGAGGGAGCCGCTAGAGCCAGCGGAGCAGGCCTAGTCATGAGACGCCAGGCCTGGCTCATTGTGACTTTGCGGAACCCTTCAAGGCATCATTTGCGAATGCCCCTTTTGATGGTTCTGCCTTATTTGGCAAGACCGTTCAGGAGACTTTAGTCCAGAGCGAAAAGGACGAGAAGACGTGGTCTGCCAAAGTCCGCTTTTCTGCTCCCCAGAGGTCCTTCTCCAAGAACCAAAAGGGACAGAAAAAGATGCAGTTCCGGAAATCGCAACATTCCCAGCCTGCTCCGGACAACCAGTCCTTCTGTGGCAGAGGACAGGGAGGACGCCGCCCTAGAGGCAGAGGGGGCCCGAAGAATTTTGGGTCCAGAGAAACCTTCTCTGATCGACCCACGCAGCATCCCTGAGGGGTTGGCCGACTGCTACACTCTGAAGGCAGTCAGGGGGTGTTTCTCGAGGCACCTGGCAGCTTGGGAGTCCATCACATCAGATCGCTGGGTGCTTCGTATCATATCCAGAGGTTACCAAATTCCCCTATTCCATGTCCCCAAAGTCAGAAACCTGCCCGATGTACCACCCGATCATAGGGAGGCAGCAGCTGCAGAGATCCAGCAGCTACTAGAAAAAAAAGAGCCATCCAACCCGTCCCCCTGGACCAGTTCAGATTAGGTTTTTACTCCAGGTTCTTTCTGGTGCCAAAAAAGACGGGGGACATGAGGCCAATCCTCGACCTCTCCTGTTTGAACCGGTCAGTAACCAAAGAAATATTCTGGATGGTCACTCTTCAATCCATCCTCCACCTATTGCGGAAGAATGACTGGATGTGCTCAACAGACCTCAAGGATGCGTACTACCACATCCTAATGGACAGACTACCCAGGAGGTTCCTCCGCTTCCGGCTGGGAGCCAGTCACTACCAGTTCAGGGTCCTTCCCTTTGGTCTCACCACAGCCCCCAGGGTGTTTACCAAAGTATTAGCAGTGATAGCGACTCACCTGAGACTCCAGGGAATGCAGGTCTTTCCGTACCTGGACGACTGGCTCCTGACCGCCCCAAGGCATCTACTCTGCTCAGCCAGGGACTACTTCCTCTGGCTTGCTCCCCAGCTAGGCATCACAATCAACATGGACAAATCCTCTCTTGCTCCGACTCAGGTGATAAGAGTTTATAGGGGCCAAGTTGGATACAAGAAACCTAGCATTCCTGACTATGGAATGACTTAAAAACCTGAGGCTTCATGTGCGGGCCATCCTCCAGTCAAAAGCTCCACCAGCGGACTTGGTCCCGAGGGCTCTAGGCTCCATGGCGGCAGCAACCACTCTTGCCATTGGCTCGCCTGAATGAGGGTACTGCAACGGACCCTTCAAGTCCAATGGTCCTTTCAACGTTACTCCCTAAACCATCCTATTTCCATCAGCAAGGCGTGCAGGATGGCTCTCTTATGGTGGCTTCAATCTCCGGACCTCCATACAGGACGTCCCTTCACGCTCCCTCCCCTTGCCACGGTGACCACAGATGCCTCTCGCCTCGGGTGGGGGGGCATTGCTCAGGCAAGACGGTCCAAGGCACGTGGAACGACAGAGACCTCTTTGCATATCAATGTCCTGGAGATGAGGGCGGTGCTGTTGGCGTTGCAAGTACTGCAGACCCTTCTTCCTGTGGGAACTATTGCGATAGACTGACATGTCAGTGGTCTGGTACATCAACAAACAGGGGGGAACCAGGTCCTATCCTCTGTCGAGAGGCCATGAGTGTGGGAATGGGCGATCTCTACCAACCACTTTCTTGTTGCAACGCACATTCCAGGACGGTCCAACATACTGGCGGACAGACTCAGCCGCACCATCCTTTCCCCTTACGAGTGGTCTCTCAATCCCCAGGTAACGAAGTGGATTTTTGCCGTATGGGGCAACCCTGTTGTGATCTCTTCGCCTATCCCTCAAATACGAAATGCAACAGCTACTTCACTCTAATTCCCCCCTTCGGGGAACCCCCGAGAGACGCTCTGGTGCATGCTTGGCCCCCCGGTCTACTTTATGCCTACCCTCTACCCCTGATGCTGAAACTCACAGAAAACCAGTCTGTTGAGGAGCAGAATGATCCTAATTGCCCCATTCTGGCCTCGTCAAACGTGGTTCCTGTACCCGTGGTCTCATCTGGTAAATCCTCCTTGGATTCTGGATCCCCTTCTGGATCTAATATCTCACCCCCTAGGTCTCCCGATCCTGAATTTAGACAACCTCAAGCTGACAGCTTGGTTGCTCCAGTTCCACTCTTAGTCAGGACTCCCGGTATCTCTCCCCCAGTTAAAGCCATCCTAGTAGCAGCACAAACCCTCCACTAGGAAAGTATCGTAGTAAGTGGAAGCGCTTCTCCATCTGGGCGGATCATAACAGACCCCTTCACAGCCCCATTGCCATCTGTGTTGGATTTCCTTACAAGTCTGTTTAATCAGGGGGGCTAGCTGCTCTACGGTCAAGGTTCAACTAGCAGCTATTTCTCATTACCATGTGGGGCATGAGTCAGGCCCTTTGATTACAGCAAAATTGTGTAAAACCTTCAAGGGTACTTTCCTGCTCAGACCTCTGTCAAGGAAGTTGTACCCCCTTGGGATTTATCATTAGTTCTAGAGGCCTTGACAGCTCCCCCTTTTGAACCTGCTGCTTCGGTTGATCTTAAGTACCTCTCCTGGAAAACTGCGCTCCTGGTCGCTATTGCTTCAGCGAAGAGAGTTTCCGAGCTTCAGGCCCTTTGTGTAAAACCCCCGTACTTGGCCTTTCACCAGGATAGTGTACCTCAGGACCAATCCCTCTTCTTCCCAAGGTGGCTTCAGAGGCCATCAATCAGTCCATTAACCTGCCAGTCTTCTTCCCTAAGTATCAGAATAAAGAATACAAGCTCCATTCGTTAGATGTGCATAGACATCTGCGCTTCTACATTCACAGGACTGCTGGTCAGACAATCTGACCAGTTAATCTCCTTTACCAAATTTAACCTAGGTAAATCTGTCTCCAAGATCACCATCACAATGGATCTCAGGGTATTCTTTTGGCCTATGAAAGTTCTGGGAGTGCACATTCTACTCGCTCTATATCTACCTCTGCTGCCTTTAGGTCTAGAGTCTCTCTAGATGATATTTGTTCCGCGGCCACTTGGGCCTCATCTCATACCTTTATCAATTATAAGCTGGACATTATCTCCAGAGGGAGAGCATCCTTTGGCTCCGCAGTGCTCCAGAACATCCTTCCATGATGGCCGACCAAGATCCAGGTAGCTGGGGACACTGTCCCAAACGTTGCTGACAAATGAAGTACCTACTTCAGATTAAGAAGTTATGTACTCACCATAATGTTCCATCTGAGTAGGTAACCATTTGTGTGCAACCATCCCCCCTCCTTCCCCCTGGCCTGCAGAATTTTAGTCCCTGTATGTCCTTTGTCTTTAGTACCCTTCGGGACGTACGTAGCATTTAGCTGCTTATATAGGGCAAACTTGATCTGAGGTCAGTCAGGGTTGGCAGGGGATTATGGGTAAGGGGAGGAGCTCGGATCTTAAAGCTATGTATAAGTTGCCAGCTCTGATCCGAGATCGGATCCAAGACCCAAAGGTTGCAGACAAATGAAGTTACCTACTCAGATGGAACGTTATGGTGAGTACATAACTTCTTAATGAAGTTTGAGGCAAGTACCACAGAGGAAGGTGTGACATTCCTTAAAAGCGGGTACCAGTGCTGGCAAGTCCGGAGCAATTAGAATCATTTTTGTTTTTTCCTGTCTGACTTAAGACCTTGGAGAGTAGAAGCAGACGGGGAAAGGCATAGACTGACGGGGAAAGGCATAGACTGATGGCTGTTTCCAGCCAAAGGATAGAGCATCCACTTTCCATGTTTTTTTGTGACTAGTTCTTGTAAAGAATTAGTCCAACTGATAGATTTGCCTCTCCCCAAAAACAATGTCTGGGCTCCCCCATTTCTGTTAAAATGCTGAAGATTTGTAGATAGTTTCCATTCGTGCAGGTCCATAAGATTTTTGCTTAGGTCATCTGCCAGAGTATTTTGCTTTCCTGGCAGGAATTGAGCTTGCAGATGTATTTAAGTCAAGGTTGTGTTCCACAAGGCCATGGCTAGTCTGCAAAGAGGGTAGGAATGGGTAGCCCCTGCTTATGTACCACAATTGCGGTGTTGTCCATCTTTAGCAGTAGTTGTCCTGGATGAAGTCCTTGAAGGCTGTTAGAGCATTCTGAACAGCTAGCATTTCTTCTGGTGGATATGTAGATGTATTTAGTTTGGGCTCCATTTGCCCTGAATGGATCTCCCTGCCAGGTGGGCCCCCCAAGCATAGTCTGATGAGTCTGTAGTTAGGGTTTGGGTGGCAGGGAGTAGAGTGAATGACTTCTTGTTTTGGTGACATGTCCCTGCCCACCAAAGAAACTCCTGTTGTAGGCAGGGAAAGAGGAATCTGTTTCCAGGCTGACAATGTTGACTCCATAAGCTTTTAAGGTACCATTGAAGTTCTCTCATATGCAGTCTTGCATATGGAATTAGTAGAATGCAGGATGCCATGAACCCCAAAGCCTGCAGAATTTGTCTTGCAGATAACTGGGTCTTTGTTGCAATTTGCTTGGAGTAGGCTGTCAATTGCATTTGTCTGGCGTGAGGTAAGCCATCTGGGCAGTTGTATTCAAGCTTGCACCCAGGAATGTAATTTGAGAGGGTACAAGTTGTACATTTTCATTTATGGTGTATCCTAGGCATGCTAGAAGCCTTTTTACAAATGCCAGATGTTGGAGTGTCCTTGTCCTCTGTCTGAATGAGAATCAAGAGAAGGATAAATTTGAATGTTTGTCTGCAGAATGTAATTTCTGGTGCCAGGCACTTTGTAAGACCCTGGGCGCAGTAGATAAGCCAAAGGGCAGTGCAGAGAATTGGTAATGCAAAAAATCTGCTTTGAAGCAGAGGTATCTTCTGCAAGATTCCCTTATTGGGATATGCGGGTATGCCTCTTAAGTCTAGAATTGCCAACCAGGCATTCTTGCCTAGCATAGACAGAAGCTGTTGTAAAGTCAGCATTTTGAATTTTGGAATGTCCAGGAACATGTTCAGAATCGATAAGTCCAGTATTGGACGCCATGATTGGTCTTTTCTGGGTACCAGGAAAAGTCTTTAATAAAAACCTTGTCCTTTTTCCTTTTCTGGTACTGGTTGAATAGCCCCCATATCCATGAGGGACATGACTTGTTTCTGGGCCTCTGCCCACAGGTTGTGGCAGATCTTGTCATCCGTTTGGAATTGGCAAAGTATGGAAATGAAATCTGTACCCCTGGGTTACTATGTTTAATACCCACTTGTCCTGGGTTAATAACTTCCAATTTTGAGTATGAAGTGCTAGTTTCCCCCCCAAGGGGGCTACCAAAAGATAAGTGCTTGGAAATGGCAGAGGACAGTCATTGAGACTGCTTACTGTAGGGTTGTGCTTAGTTACCTCCAGATTTGGCGGTGGCAGCACCCCATTGCTTTGACCTGCAAGATCCCTGTGATTGATATCTGGAGCCTTTGGAGCTCCTGGGTTTGCCCTGAGCGGCTCTGCTGGACACAGGAAAAGACAGATTCTTAGTAGGCCAGTGCCCTCTGAACCTGGGTGGCTGCACTTGCAAGAAATCTTTTACAGTTTGCATAGATTTAGCTTTGTCTTTCATTTTCTTTAAAACCTCTTCTGCCTTATTACCAAACAGACTATCATGCTGTAAAGGGGCATCCAACAATTTAGCTTTAACTTGATCAGGCAGATTTTGCTCCTTGAGCCAGGCATGCCTTATCACAGCATCAGTTATGGCAGCCCTGCAAGAGGCCTCCAAGGAATCAAAACCACACTGCAAAGTATGCTTTCCAACCTGCTCTGCTGAATGCAATAAATCCTGTAACTGTTTTCCACACAATCAATCACTGTTTCAGTAAGCCCATAACATGCTGTTGATATTTAGGCATATGAAACTGGCAGTTTAAAGCCCCGATTTCCAAGGTTGCAGATGTACAAGCCTTCTTACCCCATCTATCCAGTCCACTGGAATCTATCAGAAGGGGTTAGGATTTTTGGCTGTAGAAGCCTCAACACCCTTGGGACCCAGTCTCATGATCAGCAGCAGGATTTTTGAAAAGAAATTTGTGTGAGTCAGGAACTAATCTGTCTGGCTTAATAGGAGCCGGAGGCAGGGAATCAGGAGCCATGCTCGATTCAGAGAACAGTCAACAATGTCTAATACAGGAGACATTACCAAAGGCCTATGCTGAAAGAAATCCCCAAGCCTCTTTTTTGAATCAGAGAAGCCCAGACTCTCCCAGTGAAAATGTTCCCTTAAGGTATGCAAATTCTCTCCAAATGAGATCCTCAGGAGGAGATGCAGATGGGATTGATTCCTCTGCATCGGAATCCTCATAAGGTGGAAGAGAAAATTCCTGATCCGAACAGGAATCAGAAGAAATGGAAACCTGATCTGAAGATTCATAATCAGTGCCTTGCCTGGGCCTCTTAGCAGGGGGGTGGGAACCCCTGATCAAGGTAATTAAATCCTCAGCCATTTTAATCATTTGTTTTTTTAGGCATAGGGGCCCGAGCACATTTTTTTTTTTTTTTTTTTTTTTTAAGAGACATAGTTTTTTACCTTGTTTTTGTTGATGGCATTAATATAAAAATGTTTAGGCCTGAAAACTTAGAAGCCAGAGCCTGTTCAGCGGCTCCAGACCCATCCAAGGGAGACATCTGCAGGTTCAATACTTTGAAAATCTCACGGCATACCGGACACTGAGTGAGTCTCGGTAGAGGCCTGTGACTCAAAAGTAGCAGGTATCAGGGGCTGCAAAAGCACCTCACTGTGTACCGGCGACTGGCTTAGGAGAAGCTTAAGCTGTTTTGGACCTAAGACAGTGTCTTTCCTTGCGTTTTTTGTGAACCCCGGTAGTCTAACCGACATTTAAGGGTAGTTAAATCCTGAACAAAAACATTTAGAAGCAAAAAATATACTGACACTTAATGCGTTGGTTAAATTTAGCACAAAACCAACAGCAAGGCACGTTGTGATCAGGACCTAGGCAAGGAATGCAAAATCCTTGAGGTATTTGCTTCTCGCAAGTAATGTAATTAACTTTTACTGACATCGGTAAGGAGCAAGAAAAAGTTTCCCCAATGGGGTACATAGCTTAAATTTGAAGACTTTGGTTCTGAAACTCAAACAAAAATTTCAGGAGTCTACCAACCTGCACTTGCAAACTGCTTTGGGCACCGTGCGGCAAGAAAGATTAAAATGGCGTCAGCTGCATGTTATACCCATGCTGACCTGACGTCATGGAAGAGAAGACTGCAACCGACGCAGGACCCAAGACTTTGTTATTCAGGCCGACTGAGGGCAACCTGCCAGCAGATTACCCAAATGTAATGACTGCAACAGTGAAACACGAACATCTGACAAGCTCAGATAGTTTGGCTGTTTGCACCTCACCTGTAAACACCACATTTGATGACAGACCCACAACTTCTGCTCAAAGTACAAAGTCCTAAAGAACTAACCATTTATGACAGCTATTTTATATACAAGACTCTTAAAAGTAGCATTGTTAAACAGCAACCAATTCTTCTGAAAATTCACCCACCCAGAAAATGTGAACATGCTTAAATGTGGCAAGAGGTATCCATAACCAGCACTGCTTCATTACCCTGTGGCAAGAGGTGGACAAACCCCTGCGAGATAGGCCACACGCAACCAGACATTTGCAGATAGGTGAAAAGAAGAGTCTTACCCCTTTATCAGCCAAAGGTAACTGCCTCTATAGTAAGGCAGAAATGCCTGTAAACACTCACCTGAGCACTGCCTTTAAAGCTAATGCTCTAAGGGGGCTGTGACTCAATAGCCAAGTGATCCACAGTGCTGGTCATCCAAATGGACACAAGTATAACCCCAAGCACGGCCTTACAACATGGGGCTCCCATGTGGGAGGTGTCCCATAGTTACAGGCTTAAAGTCAACCACTACTAGGAACTTTCAGAGTTAAGGGTATATTACGGAAGATATGGTCAGTGAAAGCCAACAGAAAATGCTATAAAGATTACATGAAGGTAATTGTTACCAACCTAGTCACAATTATGCAGTTCAGACAAAGCAACTCAAAGTTAGAGGGCATGTACTGGAACATTGTTAATTCAAAGCTTACCTATTTTCTCACACCATTGCATTCAAATTTCAGAGGTAGAAGCATCTGCTGCAGGAGTGGGTTCTGTGACAGGTTCTGACTGAGGTACCTGAAAAAAAAAATTTAGTTTGCCATAGTTATGATAACAGCCCACCACAAAGTCTAGCCCATTTAATACAAATAGGTTTGTCATCAACTTACTACAAACTACAGGTTTGTTACTGCTGCAGTCCTATCCCCGTCAAGATGGAGCCTATCCCCCTCCATGTTCACCTTGTGCCCATTGTCCTAAATGTGGCCAGTCTACAATCTCTCTCCATCCCATGCAACTTTCCACAGAAAACCCCAAACAGCTGGCATGAAAATGTGTGGCGGACTACACAGGAATGGAAAATGAGCGGTAGAACTGTGGAAAAGGAAAGTGATCTCAACCCACTCCATGAGCACAAGGTTGTAGGAAATAAGGTTGCTGCACTAACTGCACATCAGTAATTATGTTAATGTTCTGCAAGTCACTGCTGCAGCTGTCAGGGTCAAACCTTGCAGCCCCTAACTGGTCTGTACACAAGGGTAGCAACACCAATTCTTAAACCTGAACCTAAACAAGGTATTAACCTGCAGTGCATCAAGAGGTAGACCAAAGACAGCAACTTCAAATCTTCGAGTTTGGAAGGCAATGGCAGTGGCTGTACCCCTAAAGAGACCTTAGTATCAAGTCTGACAGAATGACAATGGAAAATCATTTTGAGATGCTAGCTAGCCAGTCAAGTCCAGCAGCCTTAGTCTACAGATAGTACTCAACTACCTTTAAACAGGATTTTGTCATCCTTATTTCTGGAGGTAAAGGATACTAGCCAGGATTAGTGTGGTTTAGTGCCATGTCAAGTATTTTGGGCATAAAATGGAGATTAGTGCACAGGTATGTGTGAAATCAGGAAAGGATCCTTACAAGTTCCTACAGATACCAAAGTAACCAACAGGGAGACACTGGCGAGCAAACCCAGACCCTGAACAGATTTCTCCCCTACCCATTGCCTTCTGGGGGACTGGTGTAAAACATTGCAGTACCAGTGGAACTTCAGCATTTTCTATTTTTCCTATGACACCATAAGAGTCCTCCATTTTGCCATATACAATTCCAGGTGCCTGGTTTCCTAGCATCCCTTAATGTTGCATGTACTTATAAAGTATACAATGGCATCTTGCATGCTGAGGGTGGAGACCACAGTGAGAGTCATCCTCTCAGCTGAAGGATGTGAAATGCTTGATCATAAGGGTGCAAAATTTTCCAGATGACCACTGCGATTACATGTAGTAATAAAATTTACCCTCCAGCTGGAGAACGCACACCTTCTGGTGGTGGTGCTGTGGGCAGAACTTTGAACAGATTGTTCTTGGGGGGGGTGTAAGGACTTTGCAGGCAGTGATCTGACAAGGACATACACTCAGATGGTCCTTCACACGACTCTTGGAGGGATGTAAACAGCTAGCACTACATTAAGACTTGCTGCCTCTTCCAGATTTTAACGTCTTTTAGACAATGAATTGTGATCAATACTATGACCAGAGTTGTTCATGACACTTTGGACACAAGCTTCACTCCTTGGACAATACAGCTAGTTTGTGCAACCTGCAGTTGTGTAACTTGTACACCAAGCCCCAAGTGTGCATGCTCCACATTAACTCTGGCATCTGTTACAGTCTGGCAGGTGGAAAAGCACTTTTTTTTTTTTTTTTTTTAGAGACCAGCTCAGCTCCTAGAGACAAAGGTGGAAGATTCTGGGCAGATGACCCCGATAACTCAATCCCACTAGATCTTAGAGGTATACCTGAACTACTGGGACCACAAAGATGGTGACCACTGCCTAAACATGGCAAGGTCTTTGACAGAACAGACTAGCCAATTGCAGGATAAATTTTAGCATTTTTCCCCAAGAGAAAGAAACCACTGTAGATGGGAAAGTCCTGGAGTGCACCAACAGCATTAAAGACCGCTAATAGTTTTAAACAAGTTTAACCTGAAGTCATTTCGTTGGCATAGCTGCACTTTGACAAGCATTCATTATGTGCCCTTTATGAAGTGGAAAATCACATTTGTTGAAAATCCTTATAACAGCAGCCAGGCTACAAAGAAAGGTGAACCGGAACTGGCCATCCACCTAACAAAATCTTAAAAGTGTCTTGCTGAAAGATAAAGTATGCATCACATCTTATGGCCAAGCTTTGACACTTGTTAACAGAAGGTTAGCCTAAGAGTTGGTCAACTTTAAAAACTATTCTACACAAATCTTGCTTCATTTATGCTCTCTTCAAAAGCAAATCGCCTAGGAAGATTTAGTGGGGGAGAAGCTCCTCCAAAAAGTGATTTCAGGAAACTTAACAGATTAGTGCCCGTCAAGGTTTGACTTCAGCTCTTGTACTCTCCACTTTAAGCATTAAAGCAGAGGTGATGATTTTATCTCCCTCCTTAACTTGTAGGCAAGACACCAATAGGGGACTCGCAAAACAAAACCATTTCCCTCTGGGGAAAGGTCATTAGGTTACAGAAATGTAAATTTTCCAAGTAAAATGCTGAGAATGCTTCATAGTTTGTATAATCTTCACCTTACTATACTATTTACAGACCAATAATGAACTCAAGTCCCCTGCCCTTTGCAAAGCATACCCAATTCAAATCTGGGGAGCAGCTCTTACAAATTAAGTCAGACAATACAAATTTAAACAGAAAATTTACCAATTTGAAGATATCTGCTTTTACAGGACTTCTACAAAGCTGGAGTAAATTTTGCCATACAAGGTAAAGAGCTCACTTTTACTGGGATAATCCTTTGAGATTTGTCTGCTTTTACAGGACTTTGAATGTGAAGTTTTTCATCCATTTACCAGAGAAGCAACTTTCACAAGGCTTTGAAAAAGGCAAACCAAGTCATATGAAGCAGCACCTATGGTCAGAGTTTGCACAGTACAGCTGAAAGTGAAAGGGTCCTAACCCCACTGCAACTAGCCAGCTTCCAAAAGCTGGATGCACCTTCCAGAGATCCAAGACAACCAAAAGACAGAATGCTTCATAGCATTTTTGCCCAAGAGGGAGGCAAGAGCTCAGAAAAGTGAAAGAAAGCAAACCACACATCAGCTATACAAAGTTGGCAAACTGTTCCAGCACCCAAATTACAAGAGGTCTTGATGTGGGGAAGTTTACTGCAGTTAACAGAACATCTGTTATGTAGGCACACTGCTGCAGCAGCCTAAATTACATGGCTAGAAAGATAGCTTAGGGGAAAGGACAAGGGAGGCAGCCAGAGAACAGACTCCAGGAAACTTCTAGCAACGCTTGTTCTGTACCTGAAGTAATCCTACTGCTTTGTTGTGCAGAGGACCATATTACTGTTCCTAGAATACTTGCCCACCCCCATTCACGGCACCAAAGCTCACTGAATGGACTGTAATCTTGCTAGGAAGTGATTTAAAGATAGTACAAGGTAATACCGGTAGAGCCACATGGAAACAGACCAACTTGTCCTCTCGCCTTCAAAGCTCATCAGCTTTCCTGAAGTAGACTCTTGCATAGGTAGTACGAGCTGCCTGTGGACAGTGAAGGCTCCTCTCCATTGTCCTTTGGTTCAGAAGGAAAGTCAGGCTTAAGAGCAATATTCTGAAGCCATTTTAGGAAAAGGTAGGGTTTGTGTACAGCAAGGTATGGCCGATTCACAGCAAATGCCTTTAACTCATTCTCCTAGCAATGAGAAAAAGTCTTCCAAGTTAAGAGAGCTAGATCAAATGGACAGTCTCAGGCAATGTTCAGGTCCCAAGGAGAAGCTACATTAGTCTTCCACCTAGAAAAGATGATCCTTACAAAAACTAGCATTAACAATGCAAATTAAATTTATAAATATGAAGAGTCAATAGACAGAAACAAGAAACAACCAGGCCTGAACATGACCCAGATTTTCACTAACCTACTAGAAATTTCCACTTGCACACATTTTCTAGTAGCAAGTTCACTTCCTTTACCTCCTGCTGCACCTCTTTAGAATATGTAAAAAGGTAAAATTCTATCACCCAGGCAGCTGAATTTAGATCAGGGGCACCAAATTCCCCACCCTGTGAGTAAAACTGGTCTGTGAGGAAGCTTATGGTAATTGCCTTTGGCCAAACCAAAAAGGAAAACCTTTCCTTGCCGTAAATATTTTTTGCATTCCTACTTCTATATAATGCTGATGAGTGGTGTGTGGGAGTGGAAACATTCACTTGTGTGGAAACGAGCATCTGTTCTCCAGACATGTCTGCAAGTAGTCCGGAAGCACAACTCTAGTTCCGATGGGAGGCAAACCTCAACCAGGTGGTCCACACAGCAGCAGCTATTTTTGGAAGAGAATAAGAGATTTGTAGGGTGGTCAGTGGTAGTCCTGCAGAGCCTGTCTGCAACTAAGACTTGCAGTGTTGGAATGTATTAAACCTGAAAACAATGAGTTGCTACCTACCAGTCTAGAAAGTCTGCAAAGGTGACAATCTTGTAATGCCCATTTGCACATGAACCACAACTTGTGTCCAAACTGCAGAAGTCCTGGGATTCAAAGGTCTGTGCCAACAAATTTGTGCTTCTCTGGACAGCCAGGAATACAGAAATGAAACAGCAAGTATTAACATACAAGTGTCTCAGCACTGGGGATGAGACAGTAGCAATCCTTTAGATCATGCTTTATCACAAAGCTGTAGGGATAAGAGATGCAAGAGACTTGAAAACTAACTTTGGAAACTTGAAATCAAATTACAGGCTTCTAGAAGACTGTTTTGGAAGGGAAAAAAATAGTTGTGTACACTTACCATAAATGTAGATGTTGGTGTATTCACTGTTGCAGTCATTACATTTGGGTTATCCTGCTGGCAGGTTGCCCTCAAGTCAGCCTGAATTCCAGTGTCTTAGGTCCAGCGTCAGTTGCTGTCGCCTCTTCCCTGACGTCAGGTAGTCAGGGGTATAAAAGATGCAGCAGATGCCATTTTATTCAGTTTCTTTTGCCCCAGATGTCAGGTGCCCCCAAAAGGGTAGGCTAAATGTATGTAAAAAAACCTACATGCACCAGAAATAAGCTTTACCTTCATCTATAAGCAAATTGTACAACCAGACTAGAGAAGTAAAGATAAGTTTCAGCAAAAATAAGGGGGATGGCAAGTGGGAATCCTGGACTGCAACAGTGAATACACTCTTAACATCTACATTTATGGTAAGTGTACACAACTGTACTATGTTCTTAGTGTTTCACTGTTGCAGTCATTACATTTGGGTCGAGTCCCAAAGCTACGATTGGGGGGCTGGAGCTAAACCGCATTAGGAGCAGCTATGAAGCCCTGCAAAACTGCAGTGGCAAAGCCTGCCCTGGATTTAAAGTAAAGAGGCAGATTGTAATGTTTTGTAAAGGTATGCAATGAACTTCAAGTGGCAGCCTCTAAAATGTCTTTGGGTGGTACTCCCCTGTGAAAGGCTGCAGAAGTGGTTGCAGCTTAGGTTCATAGGTTCATACTAGGCTATCTGCCCGAGGGCATTTACAAGCCTAGCCCATAGTTTTGTGGCTTACGCCACCCCCTTTAGTATGGGGAACTATACCCATTATTTTGCTGTGCCTCTGTCGAGCAGTGACACTAAGGTAATCCCTGGGGTATATCTGCGATCTCCCATCCATTGGTCAAGATTTCTCTTGAACAAGGCCAGCAAGGTGCTCTGCCTCACATATACCGGGATTTTGTTCCACAGCATAGGAAGTCTTTGGGTGATGAATCTATCCCTCCAGCACGTCCTATTAATAGCCGTGTCAAGGTTTAAGTCTCCCGCCCTTGTGGCTCTGACGGATCTAGATTTTTTGAGGTGAAGCATATTCATCAAATCTGGGTTTGACATGGCCTTGTATGTCAGGCAAAGGTCACCTCTGAGCAAGCGGTAAGCAACTGAATAGAGCTGGAGTTCTTTCAGTCGGGCAGCATAGGACAGATTTTTGAGACCCTTTATCCTTTTGGTGAGGAACTTTTGTGGCCTCTCCAGCTGCTGCAAGTGCCGGATCAGATACATTCCGAATGGGGCATTGTACTCAATCATTGGTCTGATGAGTGATGAGTATAGGGAGACTATGACCTCCCTTGATCTAGATGTGAATCCCTTCATGATGAGGTGGGCAATGTAGAAGGTCTTCCTAACTACTTTAGCTACATGGGTGTCGAATGACAGGCTACTGTCAACCTGGGTCCCCAGGTCCCTGATAACTTCTGTGCTCAGTGGATTGCCACCTATATGGTAGCTAGGGGTAACCTTGTTTTTCCCCCGAAGGGTATGACTATGCATTTTTTGGCATTTAACTTTAGGCCATGGCTCTGGCACCAGCTATCCGTCTCTGTGAGACCCGTCTGAAGGATATCTGTGTCAGATGTGTTTTCGACTATGGCGCCCAGTTTGCAGTCATCTGCAAACTTTGTCAGCCATAACCCTCCTGTGTTTGCTTGTACTTCGGAAAAGTAGATGCCAAACAAGAGTGGGCCCAGGACTGAGCCCTGTGGGACACCACTTGTGACAGGCTTTGAATCTGACATGGCGCCAGCAACTCTGACCCTGTGGGTTCTGTCACTCAGCCAGTTTGCAACCCATCTTGTGATGTATGGGTTAACATTTAAGCTGATGAGTTTTTCAATGATACCCGAGTGGGGTATTGTATCGAAGGCCTTCGCCAGATCGAGGTAGGCTGTATGGACTGCCTTTCCCTCAATGGCTTTGGTGACTTTCGAAAAAGTCAACCAAGTTTAAAAGGCATGATCTGCCTTTGACAAAGCCAAACTGGGTTGGATCCAAAGTCTGCAAATTCCCTATGTCTTTATTTATGAGGTCCATTATGATCCTCTCCATTGCTTTGCAGATAAGGCTTGTCAAGCTAATGGGCCGGTAATTTCCAGGGTCGGTGGAGGCACCGCCTTTGTGAAGTGGGCCACTCCCTGGGTACGTATCCAGAGGTGAGACTATGATTAAACAGATGTCCTAGCTGTGGGTTTAATTCCTCGTTGAGTTCGTGGAGCACACAGCCAGGGACACCATCAGGTCCCATGGATGCTGTGTTTTTTGCTTTGGAGAGAGCAGTTCTCACTTGGGCGTTAGAGATGTTTGGGGGGCTGCAATCATTTGGTATAGATATCTCTCCTTTTGGGGGGGGAGGGGGGAGAAGTTTGCACTGAACCTGTCAGACAGTATTGTTGGCAATGTCTGTAGGTCAGTAATCTTCACATCATTTTGAACTAGTTCTGAGCATATCTGGGAGTTTCCTCCCAGGTTTCTAACATAGCTAAAGAAGGCCTTATGATTGTCTTTTGAGTCTTTAGCTATTTTTCTCTCAAAATTTGCTTTGGATGATTTTATGAGAGCTTAGTTTTTTACTTAGTGATCAAAGGTGTCTTACCTTTTAAGGATTTTGCTCTATCTTGTAGTAGCTTCCTCCTTTTGTTGTAGAGTTTGTTTATGGCTGGGGTCCACCAGACCGGACGCTTGCCTTTGGTACAAAGAGTCTTTGTTTTGCTTGGGATTGCCTTATCCATGCAGTCCTGCAGGTGCTGGTAGAAGGCATTTGTAAGTGATTCAGCGGCTTGAGTACTGTTTTCCATGCTCGGGGCCTTAAAGGAGACCACACTAGTCTTTAGAAGTGTGAAGTCGGCTTTCGAGAAGTTCTTTACTGTGGTCTTTTTTATTTCAGGTGGGGGTGGGATGAGGACCTCCAGCGAGATTAGTTTGTGATCTGATCTCACCAGTGAGGGGTATACTTCCGGTGTTGAACATTGTGCTCCAATGTTCGTGATGATGAGATAATGTTTTCTCCTCTTGTGGGGATGGTGACTAGTTGTTCCATGGCATTTGAGTTTATGAACTCCAGGAACTTTTGGGCTAGGGTGTTTGGGCTCGAGTAGTGTTCCCAGTCTATATTAGGGTAATTGAAGTCACCTAGTATGATTGTTTGGTGATATATTTATCCCCTCCAGTGTTTTCAGGAAGGCCATGTGAGGTTCCTGAGTTTGTGAGGGTGGCCTGTAACATGCTACAATTTGCAGAGCAGTCTTGCCTATGGTTAATTGCACCTGGATGGTCTCCGATGCATCATGCGTTGCCACCAGTCTTGAGGTGTGGGTGTCCTTGATGAATATGGATACCCCCCCTCCTTTCTTGGTATTGTCCGGATTTTGGGGCCGGAATGCATGATATGAGGTAAAACCTGATAGTGCTGGGGTGCTCTCAGGAGCCTTGAACCAGGTTTCTGTCACAGCACAGACATCGATGTTCTCCATACTGAGAAGGGCCTCGAGTGCGTGCATTTTGAGATTTAGACTTCTGGCATTGAGCAGCATTACCCTTAGTTTTTTTCCTTTTGTGTTCTAGGGTGGTAGGTTTAGAATTTGAGCCTTGCCTAAAAAAGGCACTATGGGGGTGGCAAGAGCCTTTGCCAATATCCGGAATCCCAGGGGTGACAGGTGCAAGCCGTCCCTTGCGAAGCAGCGTGGCTTGTCCAGCATGTCATCCCAGGCAGACAGACATTGGATCCCCTTTGAATGACACCAGAGTTTAAGCCAATTGTTAAAGCTGACCATCTTATCTCTGTATTGTGGCATCATTCTTGGTGAAGGTAGGATACTGCTCAAGGTCAGGGTCATACCTGCCTGGGCTACATAAGAGAGCTCCTCAAGGTCTCTTTTCATGTAGTCCAAGGAGGTAAGTCTCAGGTCGTTTACACCAGCGTGGACAATGACTGAGTCGTATTTGTACCTGCTGTTGAGAGACCTGAGTGCTTGTGTTATGTGGCGGATTCTAGCGCCCGACGGGCAGCTTACTGTAACTCTCTCCTTACTCAGTCTGGTGAGCGGGATGTCAGTGTGTCTGACTATGGAGTCACCAATGACTAGTGTCTGGCATTGTGTTTGGCCTTAAGGGCTGTGACTGCTTGACACTGACTGTGAGGTCTGTGTTGCAGGTGTTGTGTTCTGAGGTGGTGGTTGTTTGGGTGTCTGCTTTGGTGGCCTCTGCTGTTTTGGTAGATTTTTGATCAGAGCCTCCGAGTATGTCTGTGTGTTTATGTGTATGTCTTTGTGTGTTTATGTGTATGATTTGAGGTTGTGATGGTACTGTGTGAGACTGGGTCTATAGTGTGCGTGGTAACCTTCTCCTGACTGGTCTTGCCAGTCCTATGTTGAGAGCGCTCAGCCTCCAGTTTGGCCGTATAGTTGCATCTCTCGCATGTATTTGTGTTTTGTGGGAGGAGGAGAGGGTTCTGTGTACATGAGGCAATTGTAACATTGCCTCAATATTCCCAGGTTCACCAGCTCTGGTTGAATTTGGCCTAATGCCCTTAGGCACTGGTTTGCCATGCTGTGAGTAGCAGAAACAAATGCAGTGACCTATCCATTTTGAAAGTCTGCTTGGAGATGGACATTCCTTGTGATGCCGTGGCATATGCCACTAGTAATTGTTCTGTCTTTTGGAAAACTTTAGTTTTGTCCAAGTAGAATCTAAGTGGTCTGTGTACATCCAAAGAATGCAGAATTGTTCTCCCCCTTGTTCTGTGGATTTGGATAAAAGGCTGGCAAATGAATAGTTTTGGTTAAGGGCTACACTGGATACCACCTTAGGCATAAATGTAAGGGTTTGTTCTCAGAGACCCTGTCTGGATAAAAAATGATAAAGGGTTCCATGGCCATGGCAGCCTGTAGCTCTGAAACTAGTCTTGCAGAAGTTTTTGCTAGGAGCAGAGCGGTTTTCCAAAATAAATTTACATCTGCAGAAGCAGCTGGCTCAAAAGGAGGTAAGGAGTTTTTCCAAGACATAATTGAGGTCCCACGCAGGTATTTGCGTTCTCCTTGGAAGCCTTAAGTTTTTGGCTCCTCTGAGGTACTGCCTTAAACTCGGTAGTTTTAAGAAAACAGAATATGCGAAATAAATCTGTTTGTAGTTCTTAGAACTGAAGACTCAAGCCTGTTGAATATCGGTAATGTGAAGAACTTCCTCAGAAGCCTGTGCCTGCACAGCAGCTCTGGACCCATCCAAGGTAGAAACATCTGCAGGTTCCATAGTCAAAGAAGTCTCACGGCATACAGGACTCCAAATGAGTCTCAGAAGAGGCCTGCGAATCCAAAGCAGGCATCAGGGTCTGCAAAAGCACCTCACTGAGTACCGGAAAACTGGCGATTAGCTTAACAGAAGCATCGGCAGTTTTGGACTTGTGCAGACTGTCCTTACATTTTTACAGAAGATCAGTAGTCTGATGGCTTACTGAAGCCATTTCGGAAAACAGATTGAGAAGGAAAGTATTTAGCTACAATAAAAGGGCCAGATGACGAATAGTTTGTGCTGAACAAAGCACTAAACAGTGAGGTACGTCGCGGTCTGGGCTTAAGCTGGTGACGCAGTAAGAATGGAAATCTGTGCGTTATTTGCTTTCCACAGGCGAGACAACTTAACTTTGACTTCGGTTAGAGCAAGAAAAGAGGATTACCAGTGGGGTACTTAGCTTTAGACGACTTCAGGAAGATTCAATTTCAAAAACTAACTCTGGTAGCGGCTGACTGGCACTCATGCGAAAGTACAGTTTTGTACCTACCATAAATGTAGATGTCCGAACTGGATAGCATCTGCAGTCATAACTGGGTTGTCCTGTCGTCAGGCAGCCCTTCAGTCGGCCGGATTCCAAAGTCCGGGTCCGGCTTCGGCTGATGTCGCACTTCACCCGACGTCATCTCTGTTGGTCTTCGGGTATAAAGGCATCAGCCGACGCCATTTTCCTCTGTTTCTTGCCCCAGATGCCAGTAGCCCTCTTGTAGGCTAAAAATTTTGGATAAATGCCAATGTTTCCAAAAAGATAGTGGTAAACACAAAAAATAAGCATGTATGTACATATATACAACAAATACACCATAAAAGACTCCCCCACCAGCTAGCTATTAGGAGGGTAAACACCCTAGGAGTACCACAGAGGGGAAGGAGGGAGGGTAATCCTGACTGCAGATGCTATCCAGTTCGGACATCTACATTTATGGTAGGTACAAAACTGTACTAGGTCCTTCATGGATGCATCTGCAGTCATAACAACTGGGTAGAATACCATAGCCAACTAGGGGAGGAGGAAGAAACTAGATTATGGTGTGTTTAGGATCCCTTGCAGTACAGCAGTGGCAAACCCTGCTCGGGATCTGGAATATAGAGGCAAATTATAATGCTTGGCAAATGTATGCACGGAGGTCCAAGTAGCCGCCTCAATAATGTCTTTGGTTGCCACTCCTCGTAAAGAGGCTGTGGTAGTGGCTGTTGCCCTTGTAGAATGAGGTCTTATGTTCTGTGGAATTGGTTTTCCATGGAAGGAGTAACAGAATCGTATGCAATTTCCTATCCATTTGGAGATTGTCTGTTTGGAAATAGCTTTTCCTTCCCTTCCTGTTGCATAGGCTACAAAAAGCTGATCAGTTTTTCTGCTACTTTGTTCTGTCCAGGTAGTAGCGTAGCTGTCTATGTACATCCAAGGTATGCAGTATTCTTTCCCCTCTGTTTTGTGGGTTGGGAAAGAAGGTAGGTGGATTGCCTGGTTTAAAGACACTCTGGATACCACCTTAGGCATAAATGTAGGATTAGTCCTCATGGACACTATCTTGATGGAAGATTAGGAAGGGTTGTACTGCCATTAGGGCCTGGAGTTCAGAAACCCTCCTGGCTGAGGTTATTGCCAGTAGGAAGGCGGTTTTCCACGATAGATGCTGTAGGTCTGCTGTTGCTGCTGGCTCAAAGGGTGATAGTGTCAACTTTCTAGCACAAAGTTCAAGTCCCAAGCTGGTAATGGTGGTTTCCTTGGAGGTTTTACATTCTTGATTCCTCTGAGGAACTGTCTGAGTAATGGGTGTGAAAAAACAGGTGGATCAAAGCTGTATTCTGCTGATATAGCTGATGCATGTATCTTGGAGTAGGACAGGCCTGAATGTAGAAGTTCTGCCAGATACTCCAGAATGTTAGGCATATCTATGTTTGACACATCTTTTCCTCTTTCAGTACTCCAAATAACAAACCTTTTCCATTTTCCTGCATAGTTCCTTCTTGTTGAAGGTCTGCGGGCTTCAAGAATAATGTCTAACTCTTTGGGGAAAGTTCTGGATTAGCTGCTGCTATGTGATGTTCCATGCAGTCAGTTGCAACGTTTTTAGGTTTGGATGCATGATGCTGTAGTTCTGAGTTATCAAAGGCATCAGGGGTATTGGCCACATATTGTTCTGAGACATGCTCCTCAGCAGTGGGTACCAGTGTTGTCTTGGCCAGTTTGCAGCCATTAGGATTATCCTTGGACGTTCTTCCTTGATTTTTAGTAATACCTTGTGTATCAAGGGAAGAGGTGGGAATGCATATGCTGTTAGGCCTTTCCAGCTGAAGGAGAGCGAATCCACTTTCCATGCTAGTGGGTGGAATGTCCTTGTGCAGAACTTGTTGAGCTGGTGATTGAGGGGGGAAGCAAATAGATCTGTGAGGCATTCCCCATTTCTTTGAGATGGTCTTGAAGATGTCCGGGTGTAGCATCCATTCGTGGGCATCCGATGTGGTTCTGCTTAATGTCTGCTAGAGTATTTTCTTTTCCCGGTACAAATATTGCCTGTAACTGGATGTTGTAGCTGAGTGTCAGGTTCCACAGCTCCAAAGTCATTCTGCATAGGGGTATGAATGAGTGCCTCCCTGTTTGTTGATGTACCACATGACTGTGGTGTTGTCTGTCCTTATCATCAAATGGCCCTCTGAGAAATGGTCTGAAGTTTTGGATTGCCAGTTTTACTGCCAGCATTTCTTTTAGGTTGATGTGCAGGTGAAGTTGATCCTGCGTCCACAATCCTTGCACGCATTTGTCCAGCATGTGGGCCCCCCATCCTAGGTCTGAAGCGTCTGTTGTGATGGTCTGGCTTGCTTGACATGTGCGAAAGGGTAGCCCTGGGTTTGACTGGCATGCTTGAGCCCACCATAGGAACTCCTGTTTTAAGCATGGAATTAGTGGAATTTCTGTTTCTAGGCTGTGCCTGTGTTGGGACCATAAATTCTTTAGGTACCACTGTAGTTCTCATATGTAGTCTGGCAAGTGGAACCAAGATTATGCATGATGCCATGAAGCCCAAGGCCTGCAGTACTTTTCTTGCTGTTAACTTGTTCTGTTTTGTTAGTGCCAAGAAGTAAAGAGGGAGTTTTCTTTGTTTTTCTGCAGTTAGGAAAGCCATTTGTTTTACTGTCCAATTCCGCGCCCAAGAATGTCCTTGTCTGGGATGGGATCAGCCTTGTTTTGTAAATTGACTGTGTATCCCAGTGCTTGTAGCAAGTAAATGACCCTTTGTAAATCTGTCAGCTTGCTTTTGTTGTCCCCTTGTAGCAGGCAGTCGTCCAGGTATGGGTAAATTTGAATTCCCTGTAGTCTGCAGTGGGCGATTACTGATGCCAGGCATTTTGTGAATACTCTGGGCGCAGTAGATAAGCCAAAGGGCAATGCTGAGAATTGATAATGCTCTGATCCTGCAAGAAATCTGAGGTATCTTCTGCAGATTGGTCGAATGGGGACGTGCAGGTATGCCTCCTTGAGATCTAGAGTTACCAGCCAACACTCCTTGCTCCGACCGACCGGCACTTGCGAACAGCTTCTGCTTCGGGCGCCACGCGGCAAGAAAGACTGAGGAAAATGGCGTCAGCTGATGCCTTTATACCCGAAGACCAGAGATGACGTTGGGTGAAGTGCGACATCAGCCGAAGCCGGACCCGGACTTTGGAATCCGGCCGACTGAAGGGCTGCCTGACGACAGGACAACCCAGTTGTTATGACTGCAGATGCATCCATGAAGGACATCTGCTTGCTTCAGGGTCCTCTGCAAGAAAGACTGGTGTAATGTCAGCTGCCTGTTTTTATACCCCTGACAACCTGATGTCAGTCCTGAAGCGATAGCAACCAATGCAAATTACCTAGTCTCTGGTATTCAGACTGACTGAGGGCTACCTGCTGGCAAATAACCTAAGTGTGATGACTGCAACAGTGAAACGAACATCTGCTAAACATGCTAACCTAGGCAGATTTACCGCAGGAATTACCTAGGAGCACTGCCACTGATACTAACTGATAAGAGACTTCCTCCAAGAAATGCCTCATACTTGGAGACTTCTCTAGAACAGTGAAGTCTTTATCCAGCAATGGGACAGTGCTGAAGAAGCCACCTGAAATTGATATTTTGTTAAAGCACAACAGATACTAGTCATGGAAAAAAATTCAGAACTAGATAACTGCAAAGTCCACACAAGTAATGGAAATATTTCAGCGACTCTAAAATCATGAAGTATGAGATCAAAGCAAAAAATGTAAGTACTGAGTTGGCTCAGGACACCTACTAGGGCTTCAGTGAATTCTGGAAAGAATTCCCCATTTTTTTTAAAGAAAAAGTGCACTTCAAAGGACAAGCAGAGCAAAGGACACTGATCACAGAATACTAAACACCAGGATTTTCATATGGACCACAACCTGTTGGGTCTGTACTTAACAGCACCAGCTATGAGAACCAGGAATATCACCAGGAACGCCCCCCCCCCCCAAGGAGTTTCCACACCAGGTGTGAACAGCCCTATTCCAAGTATAATATCAAACCTCCAGGATCCCCACTTCCACACCATGACAAAACATAAGGGGCCAAAAAGCTGAGACACCTGGAAATGACACCACAACCTACAAAGGACAAGCTACAGTAAAAAGGGCTGAGGTATGAAGCCATGTCTAAATCCATAACACCCGAGAATATCCTAGGCGGGTCTAAGATTTTTACGTACCGAGTTGTCAGCCCCAACAACCTTCAACTAAGGTACACCCATTTACGCATGTCACCAGGCAGAAGACACAGTCAAACCGGACAGCGTCTTACTTAGAGGCAAACATGTAAAAAAACCTAATTTTCCATAAGCAAAAACATAACAGTACTAGTAATGAGAAATGTAAATTGGAAAAATCAGTGATTTCAGTCATCTTGCATGCCAACCTTCCTGCTTTGAAACTAGAGGAGCAGGAGACCCACAAAATGTTAGTAAAGCCCCCAAGAAAAAGCATTGACATTGTTACAATTGGAGAGACTACACGTTTGTCCCACTACTGCACAAGCAGACCAGGAGAAAGTCAGTAGGCTGCTTGTCTGGTGCCAGGATTTGCAAAATCATGCATGCACTCTGGTCTCAGCAACAAGTAGTTACGACTGTCATGGTGTGAATGAAGTACAGTTGTGTACACCTACCATAAATGTAGACGAGTGTATTCACTGTTGCAGTCATCACATTAGGGTCATCCCTGCCAGGGTAGCCCTCAGTCGGCCCAAATACAAGAGGCTTAGTATTTCTGCATCTATTGCAGTTGCTCCGGGACTGACGTGTCAGTGGTATAAAAACAGGCAGCAGATGCCATTACGTCAGTTTGACCTAAATGTCAGCAGCCCCCAATAAGGAGCTAGGTTATGGTGGAAGACCACCACCAGTAAAGTAAATACCAAAAATTCCTTGCAAGGAAAGAGACAAGGGGATGGAGGGAAACCAGGATGGCAGTGAATACACCAACATCTACATTTACGGTAAGTGTACACAACTGTACTATGTCCGTGTTTCACTGTTACACTCATCACATTTGGGTTGATTCCCAAAGCTGAAGGGTGGAGGCAGTCTAGACGACTGGGGGCAGGCTAGGATGCCCTGCAAGAACAGTGGCAAAACCTGCCCTGGATTTGTAGACCGGTGGTAATGCCTGAAGGTATCAACAGAAGTCCATGTTGCAGCCTCCAGGATTGTCCATGGTGGGGAACCCTCTGAGGAAAGCTGTAGAACTGGAGGTTGCTCTGGTTGAATGTTTCCTGACCCCCTTGGGGGAAGTTTGTGCCGTTTGTAGCAGAAATGGATGCAATGTGCCATCCATTTGGAAATAGTTTTGATATGGCCGTGCCCTCTGCTCCTGCAGCGAAGCAGACTAAATTTAGCAGTTTTTCTACAGGATTAAATCATGTCTAGGTAGAATCAGCTGTCTGTGCAAGTCTAGAGAGCACAGAATCCTTTCCCCCTTGTTTTGTGGGTTAGGGGAAAAAAGGTGGGCAAATGACTGGATTGTAGAGAGCCACACTGGACACCACTTTTGGTATGAAGGATCGGTTAGCCCTGAGAGACCCTGTCAGCATGGAAAATTAATGGCTCTACAGCCATAAGTGCTTGTAGCTCTGATATTCTAGCTGAAGTGGCCAGATGCAAGGCAGTCTTCCAAGAGACCAATTTTAAGCCTGAAGCTGCAGGTTCAAAGGCGGGGGGGAAGAGACAGGGTGAGCTTTTCCAACAAAGTTTAGGTCCCAAGTTGGGGTAGAAGCTCAGAGATGGCAGAGACATGAATTTTAATAGGATAGACCCTTGTGTAGTAGGTCTGCCAGGTAATCCTGACTTCAAAATCTGTCATATGCTGCCAGATTGAAGAAACTCCAGCTCTATTCAGTCGCATACAGTCTGCTCAGAGGTGACATGTGCCTGACATACAAGGCCATGTCCAACCCGGAATTAATGGACATGCTCCACCTCAAAAAATCCAAATCCACCAAAACTACTAGAGCAAGTGACAAACCTTTGCACGGATATAAATAGGACGTGCTGGAGGGATAGATTTATCACTCAGACTCCCTATGCTGTGGAATAGAGTCCCGGTCCATGTGAGGCAGAGCACCTCGCTGGCTCTGTTCAAGAAATCTTGACCTGTGGATGGGAGATCGTAGGTTTACCCCAGGAATCATCTGTGTCACTGCTGGACAGAGGCACAACAAACTAATGGGTACAGTATTTTTTCATATAAGGGGTGGCGTAAGCCACAAAAATTCGGGCTAGGCTTATAAATGCCTTGGGGCAGATAGCCTAGTATAAACCTATGAACCTATGAATCCAGGATGAGAGGTAGGGTGGATGCGCTATTCCAGGTCCTTTGGCCTAGATCCAAGTGCGAAACCTTTTCCACTTGTCAGCATGACACCAGTGCTGGGGAGTTTGGCCTCACGTACAACATCTAGAACTTGTTTGCTTAGAGTGGCAGCTTGATGAGAGGTCGGGGAATAAGCCAGGCTGTCGGATTGAGGGTCTGCAATTGGGGATGCATGAATTCTCCATTCCTCAGAGTCAGGAGTGTTGGGATCTGAGATGGGTGCCAGGGGTGAGGCTGTGCAGCAGTACCAGTGCTGCTGTGGCCAGTCTGGGGCAATCAGGATTGTCCTCTCTTCCCTTATTTTGAGCAGTACCCTTGAAATGAGTGGCAGAGGGGGAAAATGCATAGACAGAGGTTTACCCACTGGAAAAACAGGAGCAACCACTTTCCAGGCCTTGCTTGAGATTCCCTGGTGCAGAATTTACTGAGCTGATTGGAGTGGGAGGCAAAGAATTCTACCTTCGGGGTGCCCATTTCTGGGTTACAAACGTGAAGGTTCTTTGGTCTAGCAGGTTTCTGCTTAGGTTTTCTGCCAGAGAGCCTGGCAGAATTGTGCTAACAGTTGTAGTTGCATAGCTGTGGCAGTGTGCCAAAGGGTCATGGCGAGCCTGCACAGAGGATTCATAGATTAGTACTAAGCTAACTGCCCTTGCGAGCCATTGTAAGCCTAGCCAATTATCCCTTGTGAGACTCAAACCCTGCACCTTGTGTTTGTAAGGCAAACACCTTAACCATTAGGCCACCCTCCCACCACTATAAGAGTCCTAACCTGCTTGTTGATGCACCACATCAGGATGGTGGTGTCTGTTTTGATTAGCAGAGGCCCCGGGGAGAGTAGGGATCTGAAAACTGTCAGGGTGTGTTGAACAGCTAACATCTTTTTGGTTGATGTGCAGATTAGATTTGGGAATGCACCTGCCATCCAGGTGTGCACCCCAGGCATAGTCTGCGTCTGTGGTGAGGGTCTGGGCGGAGTTAGGTAGCGAGAAGGGAAGTACCCTGTCGTGGTAGCATGCTGCTACCAAAGGCTTTTTAGATACCACTGTAGTTTCCTTATATGCAGCCAGACGCCTGAAGGCCCAGACGCCTGAAGGCCCAGACGCCTGAAGGCCCAGACGCCTGAAGGCCCAGACGCCTGAAGGCCCAGACGCCTGAAGGCCCAGACGCCTGAAGGCCCAGACGCCTGAAGGCCCAGACGCCTGAAGGCCCAGACGCCTGAAGGCCCAGACGCCTGAAGGCCCAGACGCCTGAAGGCCCAGACGCCTGAAGGCCCAGACGCCTGAAGGCCCAGACGCCTGAAGGCCCAGACGCCTGAAGGCCCAGACGCCTGAAGGCCCAGACGCCTGAAGGCCCAGACGCCTGAAACAAACATTACTCTTCTCAAAGTATAAACAGGGGGGCAAGCCCCCCTGCACCCCCCACACCCCCTGCTACTTAAATAAAACTCCAAGATTGCAATTAGTGTAGTGAAGGGCAAACAGATGCTATATCATCCCCCCCCACATGGAGGGTGCAGGGGGGGTTGCCCCTCTGCATACAGTTGAAGGGTAATATGTTTCTGTATTTGTGCTAGAATATAGTCACTGTTATCCTGTGGGGCTCCAGGATTCGGTAGCGCTTCTGCAGTCTGGCATATGGAATGAGTAGAATGCAAGAAGCCATGAATCCTAGAGCTTGCAGGATTTTACTTGCAGATAACTGGGTCCTGGTGGCTAGTTGAGTGTTGGTTGTTAGGTGGGTTTATTTTTCTGGTGTAAGGAATGCCATCTGGGATGCTGTGTCCAGGCTTGCTCCCAGCAATACAATTGTGTGGGTACTAGTTTTGATTTTTTTGTTGATAGTATACTCCAGGGAGGTCAGTAGGTCCTTTACAAAGGACAGGTGCTTTAGCAGCTTTTCCTGTCTGCCTGAATCAGGCAGTCTAAGTATGGGTAAATTTGAATATTTCTTTGCCTGCAAAAAACAATGGCAGGAGCCATTTTGTGAAAAATCTGGGAGCAATGGATAAGCCACAGGGAAGCACAGAAAAAGTGCTGTGATCCTGCTCTGAAACAGATTTCCTGCATGATTCCCGACTGGGATGTGCAAGTAGGCCTCTTAGTTCTAGGGTGGCTAAACAAGCATCCTTGCAAAGCATAGGAAGCTGCTGCTGGAGGGTGAGCATTTTGAATTTTGGTACCACCAGAAAAGGTGCTTAGAATGGATAGGCAGAGGATGGGGTGCCATACGCCCTCTTCTGGGTACCAGGAAGGGTCTGGAGTAAAAGCCTTGGCCTGTCTGTTCTGCAGGAACATGTTCTATTGCCAGAGAGGGGGGAAAGGCTTGCATTTTGGCCTCTGCCCACTGGTTTGGAGGAAGATCTGGGAACCCTTTTGGGGTTGGCAGAGTGAAAAAATCTGGATCCCTGGGAAACTGTTGAGGATCCAGTGGTCATAGGTAATGGTGGCACAGTTGCTTGCATGGGAGAGTTTTCCTCCTAGTGGCAAGTGCAGGTGGGCAGAGGGAGGGGGTGGAAGTGTCATTGTCAGCTCTTACCATAATGGTGTGGCTTTGCACTTCCCGGTTTTGTAAAGGAGGAACTTCACTGCTTAGATCTCTGCATTCCCTGGAGCTGTTGTATTGGGGGCCTGCTTCCCCTGGGTCTGGGCTGAGCTGACTTGGCGAGGGGGCAGGAAAGGACTAGTGCTTTGAGAGGCAATGCCTACTGAACTTCGGTGGCTGGACCTGCAACAAGTCTGTCTGCACAGATTTAGATTTTTTTTAGGACCTCTTCTGCCTTTGTGCCAAATAAGTTGTCTTTGTGCAAGGGTGCTTCCAATAATTTGGATTTGACATGGTCTGGCAAGGTCTGTTCCTTAAGCCAAGCATGTCTTAAGTACAGAACCAGTAACTGCTGCCCTGCAAGATGCTTCTAGGGTGTCAAAACCACATCGTAAGGTGTGCTTAGTTACTGGACTTGCAGAATGTATTAACTCTTGTAACTATTTTCTGCACAAACAGGGAAAGATTTTGTTTGAGGAGTTCCATGGTATGTTGCTGATATTTCAGCACATGGAAATGAATTTAATGCTCCAACAGCAAGAGTAGCAGAGGTGTATACTTTTTTTTACCCCATCTAATGCTTGGGAATCCCTATCTGAGGGGGTGGTATTCTTAGCTGAAGTTGCTTTGACTCCTTTAGGTCCTTGAGAGAACCCCGGGATCAGCAGTAAGATTTTTGAAAAATTTGTGAGAATCAGGGACTCCATAGTACCAGGTTTCCTGGGAGCAGGAGGGTGTCGGGGGTCAGACTGGCTTCCATAAAATCAACATCCAGGGCAGGATGAATGGCCAGAGATCTGCTGTGGAAGATCTAAGAATTCCCATTCTCTTCACTGAGGGTAGTCCTGACATTCCCATGGGAAATGCTCCTTTAAAGTATGTAGGGTTTCCCCAAAGGAAAAGTCCTTGGGTGGAGAAGCTGAAGGGATGGACTCCTCTGCATCAGAATCTCCATAAGCAGAGGTTGCATATCTTCATTTTCAGATGAGTCAGTCATCGGACTCCTGTTCAGTTAAAAATACTGGGGAAAAGTCTTTCTTTTGGAAGGGGTAGCCTGGCTTCCCCTGATAAGCATTACAAGGTCTTATGCCATTTTAAGCATTTGAGGCTGAGGCAAGGAAGCAGGGGGCCTGAGCTTTGGTCATTTTTGTGCGTGTGGGTCATACCCTGGGCCTTAGAAACTCAGTAGTTTGAAAGAACTGTAGACATGAAGTCAGTCGAATATTGTTAGTATGAAGTACTTCCTTGGAAGCCGGTGCCTGCTCAGCAGCTCCGAACCCATCCAAAATAGACATCTGCAGGATCCTTAGTCGGAGTCTCATGGTATACCGAACCCCAAAAGGGTCTCTGTAGCAGCCTGAAAATTCACAGAAGCCAGCATCAGGGTCTGTAAAAGCACCAGAGGTCCAGAGAACTGACTACTAGCTTAACGGAAGCGTCATCTGCAGTTTTGGACCCATGGTCCTATCCTTGTTTTTTTTCGGAAGATCCGTTGTCGGATGGCTTACCAAAGCCATATAGAAAGTAGAGGACAGAGCGAAAATATCTACCTACAATAAGGGCCCGACAATGTATAGTTCTGGCATTGGACAAATCACAAAAGCAACAGCACGAAAGTGGTCTGGGCCTAAACAAGTGACACAGTAGGAATGAAAGTCTGTGTGGTATTTGCTTCCCACAGGTGAGACTATTAACTTTTTCTGACATTGGTTAGAGCAAGAAAAAAGGATCCCCAATGGGGTACTTGGCTTTAGAAGACTTCAACTTCAATTCAGAAATGAAAAGACTCTGGTAGCGGCCAGCCAGCCCTCGTGCAAACTGCTTCTGGCTCCGGCAAGAAAGGCTGATGTAATGGCATCTGCTGCCTGTTTTTATACCACTGACGACCTGACAGTCCTGGAGCGACAGCAACCGCAGAAATACTAAGCCTCTGGTATTCAGGCCAACTGAGGGCTACCCTGGCAGGGATAACCCTAATGTGATGACTGCAACAGTGAAACCCGAACATCCAGAGATGCAATATTGGTATGAATGACGAGAGATGTACCTCACTGGACAATAAGACAGATAGAGCTCAGTATGTGTCCCAGGCAAGCATGTCCCTAGCCTTGAGCAGTACACTACCCTCACCTGGAATGTCATGGTATAAAAACTATTTCAATAACTGGCCAAGTTTTTGGGGTCATTCCAAGAGGATCCAGTTCCTGTTTGCCTGGGAAGCCATGTTCGGCAAACCTCTCTGCTTTGCCAAAGACTGTATATGCACCTGCCACCCCTAGGCTTTCAACTGCTAGCAAAGGCTCATCTCCCCATAATGCCTTTAGGCAAGGTCTCAAACACTGCAAAATTAACCAATCTGAACAAAATAAGGGTCATACTGCTAAATGCTAGGTTAAACCAAAACTGCACCCCCTGGAAGCATTTCTATCACTAGATGTAGAGATGTCTGAGCAGTCAGAAACCTGGTTTAAGGCCTTTGAGTATCCCAGCCCTGCAAGGCTACAATGCCCTCCACACCTTTAGACCGCAAAAGGAGCATGTGAAAGCCAAAGGAGGCAGTGTTTCAATCTAAAGAGAAATTTACTTTAGATCTAGTGAGACTGGACAACTCCACTGAGTTACTCCAGGTCACTGTGGGTAAGATCCCTATTCAAGTCCTTGCGAGTTACAGATTCCCCCTCCATGGGTCACGACACCCATGAAGCCCACTTAACCAAACTGAAGACAATCCAAATTTTACTGCACACTGCTTATGGGAGATTTCAATTATCCCACTATCAACTGGGAAACCTACTCTAGCCCAAACTCACTGGTGCACAAGAGTTCCTTAACTTTGAATTCAAATGCTCTGGAGCAAATTTGTGCATATCTTGACAAAAGAACAGTTATGGTAAGATTTTATATAACTAGATGCCCTTTTCTATATGTTGCAATACTCATAACATGGGAGTCCACCATCAGCTAACTCGTACATCCAGCCAGTACACCAAAGTCTTCTGCTACTGTGAGGTGCATGTGACACCACACATCAGCAAATGTGCATGTTAGCCGTAAGACATCAGGTATAAAGCAGATGTCAGCATGCATCAACCTCAGACCTGAACACTGCAACCACCACCAGCCTGATCTTAGCTGAGGAAAACATGCCGCCAGACAAGCATCAAGGGGGAAGGCAGGGGGTGCATTATTGCAGCATATAGAACATCTATGGTTATGGTAAGATTTTACAGAATTATTCCATGTCCTGTTTATATGCTGCAGTATCCACAACACTGACAATACCAATACTCATGCAGAGGAAGACCTGGGCAGAGGAGCAGAGGCATTCTCCACAATCCCATGCAGAATACCTCTAGCAAAACCAGCCCTGGACCTGTAAATGCCATCTAAATTTAGTGTTTGAACAGAAAACCAGGTAGATGCTTCCAAGATACAGCAAGTGTCCAAGCTTTTAAAGAAAGCCCCAAAAGACACTGCTCTAGTGAAACGTGCCCCAACATGAGATGGATTCTTTCCATGGACTACATAATAGCTTTGGAAATCCAAGAGGTGATAGTCTGCTAGGAAACAGGTTGGCCCAGGGCCCTTGGGTGACAGGAAAAACAGGCAGATTTGCAACTTGGATTTGTCTATTAGTTTATGCACATAAATTGAAGGATCCTCCCACTGGAAGATTGAAGGGAAGGTCGGACCGACAGAACTCAGCCAACTTGGGCATAAAGGCAGAGGCTGTACCAAAGGGCCACGGCCAGCCTACATAGAAGATATGAGCGAGTCCCTCCCTGCTTGTTGATGTACCACATCACAGTGGTGGTCTGTTTTGATCAGGAGAGCCCCTGGAGATGGAAGGGGCTTGAAAGCTATCAAAGCATGCTGCACAGCCATCTTTGACTGATGTGTAGAGGGATTTGCTGTGGGCTCCATTGGCCCTGTATGCACCTGTCGTCCAGGTGCACACCCCAAGCCTAGTCTGATATGAGTGCGATGAGGCTCTGGGCAGGGGGGGGTGGAGAGGGGCATGACCTTGTAGTGGGAGCATGCTAGTGTCCACCATAGAAAATTTTTTCTGAGGCAAGGAATTATAGGTAGAAGAGTTACCAAGTCTTGACAATGTTTGCACCAAAGGCTCATTAGGTACCACTGAAGTTTCCTCATATGCAGTCTGGCATATGGAATTAGTATAAAAGATGCCATGAACCCCACAGCTTGCAGGATCTTCCTTAGTTAGCTGGGGCCTTGGGGCTAGTTGAGAGAAGTAAAAAAGTACAGTTTTGTACCCACCATAAATGTAGATGTTAGTGTTCACCCTGCTGCAGTCATCACACTTGGGTTATCCTGCCGTCAGGCGGTCCCACAGTCTGCCAGAATTGCAAAGTCTTGGTCCGGCGTCGGTTGCTGTCGCTTCTTCCCCGTCAGTGCGCCAGGGGTATACAAGAGGCATCCGACGCCATTTTCTTCAGTCTTTTCTTGCCCCAGATGTCAGGTGCCCCCAATAGGTAGGCAAAATACATGTATATAAAGCTAGATACAAATACAAAATCTTTAGTTACAAGCACACACACCACAGAGGTTGTATAGGATAAAGTAAAAGAGAAGTTGAGCTAGTCAAGAGGGGATGGAGGGAGGGTAACGGACTGCAGCAGGGTGAACACTAACATCTACATTTATGCAACATCTACATTTATGGTAGGTACAAAACTGTACTGTGTTCATCGTGTTACCCTGCTGCAGTCATCACACTTGGGTTGAATCCCAAAGCTAAGGAAGGGAGGTGGAGTTAAACAGGGTTAGAAGCTGCTAGTAGGCCCTGCAAATCTGCAGTGGCAAAACCAGCTCTAGTCTTAGAATATAGAGGTAAGTGGTAGTGCTTGGTAAAGGTGTGCACTGAACTCCAAGTTATAGCTTCCAGAATATCCTTGGTTGGCACTCCCCTGAGGAAGGCTGCTGATGTAGCTGTAGCCCTGGGAGTGGGATCTAATGTTGGCAGGTACCGGTTTCCCATGATGCGTGTAGCAAAAACTAGCAGAAATGTAAGCACTGCCCTATCCATTTAGAAATGGTTTTGAAATGGCCTTTCCTTGTGATCCTGTTGCATAGGCTACAAATAGCTGGTCAGTGAGGAGTCATCTGGGCAGTTGTATTTAAGCTTGCACACAGGATTATTATCTGAGAGGGTACTAGTTTTGATTTCTTTTCATTGACCGTGATACCCTAGGCATGTTAGAAGTCTTCACAAACGCCAGATGCTGTAGAAGAATGCCCTTGTTCGCTGCTTAAATTGGACAGTCGTCCAAGTAAGGATATATTTGTATTCCTCTGTCTGCAGAATGCAATTACTGGTGCCAGGCACTTGTAAAGACCCTGGGCGCAGTAAATAAGCCAAAGAGCAGTGCAGAGAATTGGTAATGCTTTGAGCCAGCCTTGAATCTGAGGTATCTTCTGCATGATTGTCTGAGTGGGACATGCAGGTATGCCTCATGTCTAAAGTCACAAGCCAAGCATTCTTGCCCAGCATGGGCAGAAGCTGCTGCAAAGTTAACATTTTGAATTTTGGTATATCCAGGAATGTATTCAGAAAAGATAGGTCTCAAGTATTGGTCTTCAGGCCTTGTCCTTTCTGGATACCAAGAATAGTCTTGAGTAAAATCCTTGTCCCTGCTCTTGCTCTGCTGCTTGTTGAATGGCCCCCATGTCCATGAGGGATGAGACTTGTTTTTGTGTCTCTGCCCATTGATTTTTTGTCAGATCTGGACAGCTATTTGCCTTTGGCAGGGTATGGAAATGGAACTTGTAGCCTTGTGACACTGTTTAGAACCCACTTGTCCTGGGTTACAATGTGCCAATTTTGAGAAAGAAGGTGCTAAGTTTTCCCCTAAGGGTGCTGCCAGGAGATAAGTGCTTGGTGCAGGCAGGGGGAAGTCATTGGGGCCGTTTCCTGTAAGGTTGTGATTTGTCTTTTCCAACTTTGGAGGTAGAAGCACCCCATTGCTTTGACCTGTATGAACCTTGTGCCTGGGATCTGCCTCTAGGGTGTCTGGATCTGCCCCATTGAGGTCCATCTGACACAGGAAAGGACCAATTCTTTGTAGGCCAGTGTCTACTAAGCCTAGGTGGCTGTACTTGTAAAAATATATGACAGTTTGCATAGATTTAGCTTTGTCCTCCATTTTCTTTAACACCTCTTCTGCCTTAACACCAAACAAAATATGCTGTAAACGTGCATCTAATAATTTAACTTTCACATGATCAGGCAGAGTGTTCCTTTAACAAAGCATGCCTCCTAATTACAGAAACCGTAACTGCGGCCTTGCAGGAGACCTCCAAAGAATCAAAACCACATTGCAAAGTATGCTTTCCAACTTGTTCAGCTGCATGCAATAAATCCTGCATTTCCTTGTTTTCTGCACAATGAGTTTAACATTCTGTTTAAGCAATGCCATGACATATTGCTGATATTTGAGCATATGAAACTGACAGTTTAAGGCCCTTATAGCCAAGGTAGCAGATGTGTAAACCTTTTTCCCCCATCTATCCAGTGTCCTGTAATCTTGTCAGAGGGAGTAGGGTTTTTTGTAGTGGAAGCCTTAACTCCTTTGGGACCCTGTGAAATAGTCTCTGGGTCTGCAGCAGGGTTTTTGAAAAGGAATTTAAGAGTCAGGAACCCTGTAATATCTATCAGGTTTAACAGGAGCTGGAGGTAAGAAGTCAGGGGTAAGACTAGACTCTGAAAACACATCTACAATGTCTAACAGGTGGAATGGCTAGAGGCCTGTGAGGAAGTAAAAGGAAATCTCAGCCTCTGTAGATTCAGAAAAATCTTGGCTCTCCCAGTGGAGATGCTCCCTCATAGTATGCAAGGTTTCCATAAAAGAATAGTCCTCTGGAGGAGAAGCTGAAGGTATAGATTCTTCAGCATCAGAATCCTCATAGGGGGAACAGAATATTCCTGATCAGAAGAGGAATCAGAAGAAATAAAAACCTGATCTGAAGATTCATAGTCTCTTGCCTAGGCCTCTTATCAGGGGGGATGGGAACCCCTGATCAAGGTATGTCATCAGCCATTTTGAGCACCTGTGTTTTGGGCAGAGAGGCCTGTCCACGTGGCTCTGGAGTTTCTTTGCTTTAGAAGGTGCTTTAGTCTTTGCCTTTGAAGCTGATGTTGGTTTAAAGATGATTAGGTCTGAATACACCCTCAGAAGCCAGTGCCTGCTCAGCAGCTCCAGACCCATCTGAGGGAATAGTATCAGAGGCTCCAATACCTTGAGTTTCCAGCGGCATGGCTGACTACACGTGGGAGTCAGTAGCAGCCTGCGACTCTAAAGTGGCAGGCATCAGGGGCTGCGAAAGCACCTCATTGAAAACCGGCAACTGGCTTAGAAGCTTAGTCTGTTTTGGGCCTCAGTTCATCTCCTTTTCTTTGCGTTTTTTGTGAACTCCGGTAGCCCGATAGCTATCAGACGACATTTCTGGATAATTAAACCGGCATCCAAAATAGTTTAAAGCAAAATCATAGACGCTTAGTGCGTTGGTTAAATCTAGCACAAAACAGACAACCAGAAATGTGATCAGGGCCTAGGCAAGGAATACAGTAAGAATGAAAGTCCTTATGGAGGTATTTGCTTACCACAAGAAATAAAAATTTTCTGACATCGGTCTGGAGCAAGAAAAAACGGGGTACTTGGCTTTATTGAAGACTTCGTATCTGAAATAAGATCATGAAAATATCAGGAGTCGGCCGACCGGCACTTGAGAACTGCTTCGGGCACCACGTGGCAAGAAAGACTGAAGAAAATGGTGTCTGCTGCTTTTATACCCCCGACGACCTGACGTCAGGGAAGGGGTGACAGCAGCCGACACGGGACCCAAGACCTTGGTATTCAGGCCGTCTGAGGGCAACCTGCCAGCAGGATTACCCAAACGTAATGACTGCAACACTGAAACATCTGGAAACAAGTCTGGTGGAAGGGGACTAGCTGAGGGAATAGGAGAGAAAATGGCTAAGATGGACTGTTTTCTGAAAGCAATCTGGTGGAGTTTTGAAAAGCAATGGGGATACCAATATAAACAAGTTGTTCCTCTCCCTCTGTTCAGTTTTAAGCAATGTAGTTACTGCAATGCAAAAAAAGGGGGAGAGGAAAGGTCTGGTTAAGAGCGAGTGCTTTTTCCCATGCTTGCATAGGGAAATTACTGGGTTAAGACCCTAGGCGTTATCCAGTAAGTTTTAGAAGACATGTAAATGAAAATTATAAAGCTTTTTCCTAGAAAAAAAGATACCTTTAGCAGTTATGTCTGGTGTGCATGTCACTAGAAGACAATTTAATAGAGAAATGGCTTGGAGAGTGTTTACTAGAAGTACCAAGTGTTCCCAGCTGGGAGAGCTACAAGATGGGCAAAATCAAATAGCACTTAATAGGACAGGTTGTGCCATGCATCTCAGCAGGGCTAACCTCTCTTTGGTTAACTCTAGCCTGTGTGGTTATCTTGGGATGTTTTCTTAATAGGAAGAAAAAACTTCAATATTTGAAGATTTATATAGTTGTACAAGTTAGATTTCAGCAGGGTTTGGGGGGTTTGAAGGCTTTCAAAAAATAGTTATGTAAGATATGGCATAAGCTCAAATGGATGACAAACTACACAAAGCCAACCTGCCAAACAGTATATACAACAAAAGTTGGAACTAGACATTTGACAAAAAGAAGTTATAAATATATAAGATAGTAACTAAATAAGATGCTTGCTGTAATGTCTTTCAGTCTGAATGGTCTTATAAAGTAGTGGATTATTAAAAATGTAGATTGCAAACAGCTGTTACATGGCAGACACTGGATAAAAGTGAACATATGAATTGATAATGGTTCAGGATGGTTCTTCAGCAGAATCTGTGGTAAAGAAAAAAGTACTTGCATTAACTGCAAGAGCTCCAATAGTGATTAGGGAGAGATGAAGATATTACTAAGGGGCTACTGGCAAGGAAGGATTACACTAGCATGCATTTATTCCAACTAAAACTGCTATAATGGAGCCTAAGAAAATTCTGGGAGAAAATCAGTTTTCAGTAAGGAATATAACTTACAAGTGGAGACTGGAATTTGGTTTCCAACAGTGAAGATGTGTCTGGGGGCCTAGAAAGGAAAACAAAGGAGGGTAGATTTTTGAAGAATATTATGAAAATGTTTGGCAAGGAAAATGTGAATTCAGTAATAGGAGTTGCGTGAATGTACATATTCCCCAGGGTTCAAAAACAGAGCTAGGCTAGACTTTATATGTCACAGAAACATGTGCATTAATTTGAAGGTCTTGAAACGCAAACCATTTCAGATCAGTGCTAATAAAAATGCAAGTTAATGAAATGATACACTGGTGCTTTCCCACCTATTGGCTGGGGAGGAATTTAAGGAATGGGTTTTGGAATTCAGCCATTACATAAGATGTAAATTTCTGAAAATATAGCTAGGAAGTGGGATAAAATTAAAGTGGAGTAAAACTAGAGTGGAAATAAAGGAAAGGGTGATACGGCCAAGTAATTGAGGGACTAAAATGTTAAGGTATTGCAAAATAGGGGAATCTCAGAAAAGGAGCAACTGCAGAATGCAACAGAAAATAAAGGATTACCTCGATAATATGCACAAGTTTAGAAAGCTTGCTGTTAAGCAATTCTTGATAATTCTAGAGCATAAAAACCTAGCACAACTCAGGCAACAGAAAGTGGAAAGGGCCATCACCAAGCTTTGGGAGCCTGTAACAAGATAAGAAATCATATAGAAATGATAAAAATTTTGAAATTTTATGAAAGTTTGTATAAAGCAGAAAAATACAAATCAAGAAAATGTACAAATGGAAATGTTTAGGAATTAAACATGCCAAGGTTAGAAGTAGATGAGGCTCATTATGAACAGGATAGGAGGAGACTAGATAGAAACTGCCATGTATAATCAATCTACAGGAAAGTCCCCAGGAATAAATGGTATTCCTGCAGAAGTTTGGAAGCTAGGAGGGAAAAACTGAAAGATCTGGAAAGTTTTATTTCAGTATTTAAGTGCCAGTATCCTGTAAGAAGGCAGTGGTAACAGTAACATCTAGAGGGTAAAGATGCATCGGATCCAGCTTCGTATAGGCCTATTTCAATACTAACCCATGATTATAAAGCACTTGTCTAATAGCTAAAAGAATGGCAAAAGTGACACCAAAATTGTTAGATATGGATCAGTGTGGCTTTGTGGAGGGGAAGCAAACATTTGACATTAATAGAACGATCCAGAGGGAAGCAGAATGCAAGAAAACTGTTTACCATTACATGTGCATAATGCAAGTGAAACAAGTCAGAAATGACTCAAGTTTTCAGAAGGCCGAAAACAATGCATTGAATATGCAATGAGCGAATGGCACAGTAACGTTTGCTCATTACAGATTTGGCATTTTTAGTGCGAGGTGCACTATAATGGGGATTGGGAAGTGAACCCTTTCCCCACTGTAGTGAGACCTCAGAATAATAAAGTAGGGGGTGTGGGGGGCACAACTCCTCTCCATTACGCTTTGTCTCTGAAGTTCAAAAATCAGCAAATCTGGTTTTCAATTTGCTGACTTTCGAACTTCGGTGCAGATCAGACGACTATTGTCATTACGGTTCGCACAGAGATTTTCAACCTTTCAAAGGTAAACCAAGAAAATAGCACTGTTATTGGTAGGTCTTGATGCAGAGAACATCTGACAGACTGGGGACTTCATGAGCAGGGCAATGGAAACATTTGCTTTCCTTGATGCAATTATAAGGTTGATTAGGAGTATGAGGGATTGGAGATGAAAATTAAAGTAGGTGGGGTCCTGTCTGACCTGCTTAGAGGAACCAGGCAAGGTTGTCCACTTTCCCCTTTGTTTGCATTATATTTAGAACCACTGGCAAAGAAAATAAGGGGGCCAAATTCAAGGATACAACTGGTATGGTAGTCAGGAAAAGCTGGCTCTCTGCAGATATTTTATACATAAAAGAAAGGAACATTGTGGAACATTTTAATTCCATTTCAAATCTCAGGATACAATTAATAAAGCTAAAAAAGGCAACAGTAAATTATGTACTCGCACAAACTGGTCCAATATCCATATTTATGGGGACCTAAAATGAAGCATTTAGGAGTACGGATTAGAAATGACTTGCGGCAGCCAAGTATATGAGAAGCGACTAAACAGAAGATTATACAAAAATTAAACTGAAAGCTTTATGTGGATACGAAGATACAAGCAGTTAAAATGTCTAGTTCCTTTACCAGTCAAGTGTATTTTATTAACCAGAGAAACTGGGGATAGCAATTAGAGCTGAAGGATTTTATTTGGGAAGGGAAGACAGGGTCACGTAGGATAGGCAGATTCCTCCAACAGAATAAGGCGGACTAGGATTGCCCAATTTGAGGAGTATTTTACAGCACAGTTGAGGCTCACAGCACAAGCAGAAAATTATAATTCAAAAGTGGAAAGGAATGATGCAGGGAGAAGCTCAGATTAGTAGTTTGGATGCAGACTCAGTATAATATTCATAAGATAGCAGGGAGTACTGAGAACAAAACCAGCATGAGAATGAAGAGAAAGCGCTTAATTTTCAGTTTTGTAATAAATTGTGAACCTTGAGGAGCCCGGACAGTTCGTTCTTACTTTTTGCAGGTGATTTTCAGTGTGAAGACATTCTGCCAATAGAGATGACTGTGGTTAGGGATACAGACAAGAGGGAGCTGGAATTTAGTGGAGAAAACTGGCAAAGGAACTAAAGTATTGGGAGCAAATAACTAAAAAGGGAAAGGTAATAGAATGGGAAGAGAAAGAATTTATCTGGACTGCAGGTTAAAGATTGCATACACTATTCGTCCTTGATAGGGAGGCAGAGAAACAGAGGCTCCTAAATGAAAGGCCAGCAGTGGTAGTTAATAGAATCTAGAACACAAGCTAATGTTAAATGAATTTGTAGAGCATATAAAATATTGCATGATAATTATATATCAGAGAAGCTTTAAGGATTGGGAACAGTTTGGATAAGCAATTCAAATATAATGAAGGATATTATATATATATAGCTCCCAAATTTGCAACAAAATAAAGATTTAGGATCTTCGCCTGGAAGTGTTTGCATAGGCATTTTTACACCCCAGGTAGACTTTCAAAGAATTCTTCCTCATGTGAATAGCAAATGTTGGAGGTGCGATGGGTAAGGAAGCGACTGGGAACATTTTTGGGGCTGAGCTGACCAACTTTAGGGACTCCTGCAAACAGCTCTCTCCGAGATGCTGGGTTGGGGGATTGGACTGACTGGAGATGTTTGAGCTGTGATACAGACTTGCCTAACCACAGTAAAGCCTTGGTGAGTAATTATGGCGGCTGCCAAAAAAGCAATTACTAGAAAATGGAAATCAGTCTAGAACTTTACTGTAGTGAATATAGTAACAGATCTTTGGGAAAGGGATGGAGCAAACTACATATAAAAAAGGGAATTGCAAGACTATATGCAGAGAAGGAATGAGATTTAAGAGTTGGGATCTGACTGAGCCATATAATGCTTTGTTGACAATGGTGTCTGTAGAATGTTTGCAACTAGAGATGTCAATGTTTTTTCATTTATTGAAATGCAAGATTGCCTATGCGATAATTTAATAGATGTTATTGGAAAAAAATTTGCACTTGTCCTGCCTGCTATATTTTACATTTCTGGGTTAGTATTACCAAACTTTCAGCAAAAGATTTTGCTTCGCTGCACACTCAACATGAATCAGTGAAGGGGGGGGGGACATCAATTCCTAACTATAAGCCCAGTACAAGGAAGCACACCACCCCCCAGATTACAATAAATCGGGATTACGCATGTAAAATTGCATTGCACTTTTGAAAGCCCTGAGAAAGGGTAAGGGCAAAAGCATTTCTAAAGGTTTCCTTTCAGATTTACTGTCCCTATCCTGTTTAATCAAACCAAAAAAATATATATGCTTAAACCCTTAAAAGGACTGATTTTTCCTTAGGAAAGGGGACTTCATTTCTGCTACACTAAGTTAGTTGCAGCCAGGATCAGATATCTTGGGCAGTTATCCTTGCTACTTCTGGGGCAGAAGGCAGATCAGGTAAGGTGTTCTTAAAACTTAATTAGGAAATGCATTACATGCTGATTGGTTATCAATTTTTAAACCATGTATAAATGCTAGAATAGTAACTAGTATTCTGTGTCTGAGGAAGGCGAGATACTTATTTTGCTGAAAGCGTATATCTTATATACACTTAAATTGAACGCTGTTTTAACAGTATAAATACTTGCATTTTTCAACATACAGAAGAACTTCTCTCATTGTTCCTGGTTCGTTTTAACAGTTTTTTGCTTGTTTGGTGAAGTGGTTCATAGATCAGGTAAGGTAGCAGTGAAAGCATTCTATGGCAAGGGAGACTCGTACATACTGTACCACAGGAACTTTATTTTGGTCCCACTGAAAAAACAGCTTGCAGTGTCAGTCAGCAGAACTCCTAAACAAATGTCTTCCTCAAAAGTCAAGAACTCAACTCAATCCCTCTGCACTCGGAAAATTCTTAGCAAAAGAAATGCAACAAAAACAGTAAGCTCCTTGGAAAATGCAAGTCTAGTCTGTCCATGAGAGTTTGCTAAACTTTCCCAAGCTTAATAGGCACACTGCTCCCAGCTTCCATGTGCACTTCCCAGCAAAGTGATGACTTCACATGACAAACGTGGCTCAGCCAAAGGTATCCCTACAGTGATGGAGGAAGTGGCTATCCCCTGGTCTTAAGTCAGAAAAAGCTACACCAACAGGACTTGGGGAAAATGGGCAGTCTGAGAAAAGCCACACCAGTGTCACTCACCAGTAGTAGAGGCAGACTATACCTGGCCCAGCACCTGAATTAAGCTTCCCTTCAGTACTCGCAAAATACTACCACAGCCCAGAGATTGTTCTATAGGCAAGCAAAGGAAAGAAATGCAGGTAACAGAACCAGGACAAGTCAGTAAATCAGAAGTGGTTCCAGCTCTCCATTAGCATGTAAGCTTGCAATCTATATACAACAAAAAATACACAAGCATTTACACACCTTTAGAAATGCAACAGTATAAAGTCCCCTAACCAAGGAAACAAAAAAAAGTTGGTCTTTTGCCAACAGGGACTTCTGACTAGCTTTTGAAGATAACTAGCAGACCACTTCATGGATCCTGCTGGAGTGCACTTCGGCAGCAAAAAGCCAAGGCTTCTCATGCCAACTGTCTTACATAAATGCTCAAACTCCTAACAGCAAGTGAAAAGTGCCCTTAACCTTTCAAAGCTGGATTGTACTGGGGTATGATCATATACACAGGCTACTGCAACAGCAATCCATCTTTCAGCAGTTTCATACTCCTGTTCTTACCTGTGGCAACAGTCCTTGCGCTCCATTTTAATGGTGATCCTCAGATGTCAGTGAGCAACATTTTGGCTTGAAGAGCCCAACTTCAACATACTCTAGTCCTGCTACTTCAACCTGAAGTTTACCAACATGCTGGCCTGAGTTATGTTTGGTCTCCACCTTTAAGGGTGGTCAATGATCATTGCTAAGAGGATGGCTATTCTGTAGCCAGACATGCATTCCTGTTCACTTGATTTTAGTATCTTCACTTGGGTAGAGTCAAGGAAGCAGGAAGTCCTCAGCAACCAAAAACTTGGCCTTGTCCCTCTGTCCATTTTGGAAGCAACTACTTCCTCTGGGACTTCCTCAAACATCCCTTCTTGTAAAAAGGGCTCACAGCAGGGGGAATATGAAAAGCACCCATTACTTCCCCTTCTCCAGTTCCTTAAAATTTCCACTTTGTGAAACATTTTTGCCCAGGAACACCAACTATTTTAACCCTCAGCCAAAAAGCAAGTTAAAACATGCATGCCTTGCCCCACTGTGCTGATCTCCAGCAGATAGTTTATTTGTGCAGCTGGATGGCTGTAGCAGCTGCAAAGGGGCCCCTTTGAGGTCCTCTAGAGTGGAATGTTTCCCCATCCGTTTTAATGCCTATAAGCTAGAATTTACTGCTCTAAACGCCAATGAGTCAACTCACTTCACACACGAATACTGTAACTTACACAGCTATTAAGTACTTTGGCTCACTGGCTTTCATACAAAGAAAAAGGCCCTTGTACTATCAAGCCTCTCAAGTACTCAAAACTGGGAATCCAGGTCCTGAGAATCAACGGACATCCAGCAATACGTACTGCTTAAGGGGTACTGCTACAGATTTTGGAGGGTCATACTACAGCTCCAAAGCCCTCATGGGCTTTGAATGTCCCAGAGGCCTCAAATGTCCCAGAGGCCTCAACAGCTCAAGGTGTAGACAATGTAAATGCCCAGAAGCAAAATGCAAACCAAAAGGCTCAGACCACTTTACATGATCCCTCGGACTAATTATCCTAAAGGTTAGGGCGTGTAATGGGGGAGTTTAGAATGAGTAATTACCCAAGTGGACGTGACCTGTAATCCAAATAATCCAAAGAGTCTGGTACATACCTTTCCAGAAATATTCCATATTAAATTGCATTAAGTTCCTAAAAGTGTTGCTGCGGAAACCTAAACATGCACAGTTCATGACTAGCTTTAGTTTTTATTTTGCAAGTACACTTAGCAAAGCATGCCCAGAAACACTTTAGTACTATGCCCAAGTCCCCGATATCTTTCTGGGGTGATCTGCATATATCGCATGAGCCTCTTACAGGTTTTAAGTTACGCTTAAAGCTAGCTTGGCTAGGTTTGTTTTTACTTGGTGCACAGGTCATCCCACTAAAGGAACACTAACACCCTTGGCTTTGCAATTAGACATTGGCATGTTCTGTTTGTAAGCTCTTATGATAGCATGTACTATGTACTCTCACTGGTATCTGGACAAATTTAACACTAATTTGCATTCTGGAGGTAGTCTACAACACATATGCAAGGTTTCCCAGTTCCTTACGCAACGATGCCTCTGAACAGGAACAAGGTTAGGGATGGAGCAGCTGCACGTAGTTATGCTCTGGGCCCTCCAAATATCTAGCCTGCCATTTTGCATCTTTCCCTCCCTACCACCAAAAAATGGACCTTAAACAGGCAATTCCTCAGCTAGGAAAGGGAGAGTGGAGAGCAACTTCCCTGCCCTTCTGCCCATTTGTTATACATATTCCTGTTGGAAAAGGTAATTCCTTGCTTTATGACTGTATACCCCAGGCTATGCCTGAAAAGGAGCCACTGAAAAACTACTCCATTCTGCCACTTTTGTACCCCTCTGCCAGGCTCAGAGATGGCATCTCCTTATCCAGGAATGCAAAGAGCTACACCAACATCCTCTGGTAAGGTTGCAGCCTCAGCTAGATGTCTGACCAGACTCATACTGCCACACCGGATTCTATATCAAAAGTGGCAAATCACCCTGTTTGCCACCCGATCTCCAGACAGTTCCTCAGCCTTAACCTAGTCACAAAGCAGTTTCAAATGGGGTTGTCTAACAGCAGTTAATGCTAGTGACAGTTGTGCACATCTCAGAATTTTACCGGCACTAAACAGGGAGCAGGCATTCTACCCCTTCAAAGGATAAAAGCACCCATGAAGTTCAATTGAACTTTGGACTCTGATTTAAAGAACTTGGCTAGTGAAGAGGTCTAGCCTCCAAGGAGCAGATGCTCAGAGCTCGTAAAACTCAATATTTGGGTGTCAGACCAAAAACATTTCATTAGTTACCCCCTGCCTCCCATATGAATTTCCCTCAGAATGCCTCCTAGAAACTGCTTCTAAATGAGATTTGTACTCACTGAAGCAGTTGTTCCCATCTTCCCTCTTACTGTGATCAGTTCCCTGGAAGGAGGTTCCCCCCTTGCTTAATGTGTACTCCACACACCAATGATCCATGCTTGGCTGTAGACTATAGTACCTGAAAGCCTTAAGAAACCATTTCTAAGAGACAGCCTGGGCCAGGGACCCACTACCAGCACATAGTTCAAGTGCTGGGAGTTTGGTTGCCCTAAGTTTGATCTCAAGTAGTGTAACAGGACAGTTATATTGCAATTACTGGACCTCCATGCTCTGAAGCCTGATTAAGTGGGTTTACTGTGAACCATATGAAATATTCAACCACAAGACAAATCACTGGGTCTAACCTCAATTCCAAGAAAAGCTCTGCTTGGGACATCCCTTGATATGTAGGCATAGCAGTCTATAAAGGAGCTCTTTGCTAGAGGCCCTGGATCCTTATGACACTAAGGGATAACAAGGGTGCTTTTGTCAACCTCAACTGCCACCTTAGATCTTGGATTCCTGGAAGCCCTACAAGGCATAGAAGACAGCATGGCAGCGAGTCAAGGATTGTATTCTCTTCTGATCCTAATTTTGCAAGGACAGTAAGTGCACTTACCTGAATGCTAGATTAAAATCACCGCTGCAGTAGCAGTTTCCTTTTCATGATGTAACACATGGCTCAGTCTTCCAAAGCTTCTGGCTCCTTCCACATGCTTCCTGGCTGTGGATGGCACCAGGTACCAAGGGAACACTAACCTTCAGGACTTCCTGTCAATTGAACAAGGAAGACCTTTGTCCTGAAATATGTTAGGATACAAAGAAATTTAACCTAGCTATATCAAAATATAAATCATAGGATCATGAGCTTACTAGGCTAACAGCACGAGGGCCCTTACAAGCCTAGCCAAATTATGTTCAAAGGCATTTGGTTCATGCAAACATTAAAATCAGCATCTATTGCCCCTGTCCAAGATAGGTAGAACCCCCAGTTCAAATCCCATCCAATCGTCCAAATTACACTTACAGGGCAGAGGGGCATTGTTTAACATGAACATGAAACTTGTTCCAGAAGTGGGACAACCCCAGACAAATCAGTCTAGCAAATTGTCACATACCAGGTTAAGGTTCTTTGAGCAAGTAACCCATGTGCCATTTGACTTGCAAATGTGCTTTTCCTTTTGCTGGGTCAGCCTGTTCTCTATGCAAGGTCACCTCTGAGCAGTCTGCACGACAAAGTAAAGTGATTTTAGTCTGCCCCATAACAGATCTTGAAAACCTCATTCTTTGTAAGGAACCTTTGTGGTCTCCAATTGTTGCAGGTGTTTGGAAAGGCACACACCAGAGTACAGGGGGGATTATACCCTTTCTGGAGGTAATGCCCTAATTTCTGATTAGCAATATAAAATGCCCTTACACACTGCAGAGACCTGGTGATCAAAGCTAAGGTTGTAGTCAACCTGTGCGCCCAGATCTTACCACTGTTTAGGGTATCACTACTGATGTGGTAGTTTGTAGGATCATCCTTGAAATGGATGAACTTGTGTAAAAAATGCAGACCATAACTGGCACCAGCCTGCACAATACCCTCTTGCAGGATGTTTACATCGTTCCAGTTTGCAGTCATCAGAAACCTTTCAGCCTCATTTAGTTTTAGCCCGTACTTTGGAGAAGTAGATTCTGAACACTAGGGGTCCCAAAACCAATCCCTGTGGAGCAACACTGGTTATGGGTCTGCTGGAGGGGGTGGGCCCCTTACTTTGACCATACGAGTTCCATCAGTAAGCCACTTTGCAACCTACTTGCCAATATATGGCTTGATACCCAGTATTCATGCCAGAGTGGGGGATAGTATCAAAGGCCTTTGCCAAGTCTAGGTACGCTGCATGTACAGATCTGCCCTCAAGGGCTGCATGTACAGATCTGCCCTCATCTAGGGCTTTCACAGTTTAAGTCTACCAAGTTTAACAGGAATGATCACCCTTGACAAAGGGAAACTGGGTTGGGTCAAATGTTTGGAGACTGCTCGTGCAGATAAGGATTGTCAGGCTAATGGGTCTATAGTTCCCAGGAACTATAGATGCACCCCCTTTGTGCAAAGGGACAGTAGCAGTTTCCATTCTGCTAGGAAAAATGAGTGTTTGGCTGCGATTGAATAGGGTGCTCAATGGTGATGCTAGTTCTTGTTTTAACCTATGAACACAGAAGATGTGGTCTGGTCCCAGAGGCTGTTTTGGCCTTGGAGACAGCATTTCAGACCTGCTCCTTGGAGACACTAGGCAAGATACAGGTGTTCGGGATGCTTTGGTATATATGTGGCAGGGACAGGAGTGAAATTTTCACTAAACCTGTCAGCCAAGCATAGAACCATCTGAGCAGGGTGAAGAAAATATATCCATTTTGAATAAGAATTTGGATATACAGAATGCCACTAAACCCAAAGATGGGCTGGTACATTTACCGCTTTACCAACGGCTTCCTTTGTTGCAGAACACCCGAGGGAAGTTTGACAATATTTTGGGAGGAATGTCACTTTAAGGCATCTCTTCAGAAATACAATGATGAATCTCAACTAGAATTGGATATAGGAAAAAGTAAGTTTGTCCCTGCATGTCATCCAGTTGTTGATGCCTTCGTGCGATTATGTGAAAATGAAGTGGCTGAATATAGACAGCAAAAGGGAAGTAAACATTTCCACAACTTAACTCTAAATGAGAAGGGAGCACTATTTGAACTACAGAATATGAAGGACATGATCAAACAAGCTGACAGAGGGGCAATTATAGTTCTGGATATAGGTCGTTCTATGATACCAAGGAGATGCTAGCAGATATAGCCACCTACAGGACTGATAAGAGGATTATACAGTGTACAAAACACTGACAAGCTCATGAATAGATAAGCAAAGAGCCGTTTGATTTTTTTGAAGTATGTCATCCTACTATACCTAGCATCAATGGAATGCCCAAGGTGCATAAGAATCTACATGACCCTCCGATGCGACCAGTCATTTCAGGAAAAGGATGGATAACTGAACCCCTTTATTTTTATAGAAGGGGAGTTAAATTGCTACTGCACGCACCTGCAGTGATCAAGGACTCTGCTGAGTTTTTAAGTAGACTTTACAAGAAACTGCAACAGATGAATACTTGTAAGAATTTATTATTGGTAACTATGGATGTGAAGAGCTTGCTCACGTCCATACCCAACGATTTGGGGATCGAAGCGATCAGAGACGTTGGTGTGAAGCACAAAGCAACCAATGATATCCATTTACTATGTAGTCTCTTGGAATTGGTCTTATATGTGTTTCTGTAGGATAGTACTTGCTACTGGCAGAAGTCAGGGGTAGCGATGGAACTCCATGCTCAAATAGTTATGCCAATCTGGTCCTGGGAAGAGCTATGGAAAGCTGATAACAAATGGAATAGAAACAGTTTTCTATAATAGATTTGTGGATGATGTCTTTCTCTTATTGGATGGCGATTTAACCTCCTTGGAACATTTTGTACAATTTTTGACAAACACAACTTCATTTTTGAAGTTTGAAGTGATATCTTCTAATACAGAGATATAATTCTTGGATGTTAGATGACACAGGAAGCATCAATACTAGAATGTATAGGAAACCTGTATGGCGCAATCATTTACTACACAATACTAGCATGCATCCCAGGCATGTTTGACAACATAGTGACTAACCAACTCGCGTGTCGAAGCTCTGCAGGAGGGATGAGGATTATAGGGAGGAGCAAATTAAACTTATCAATGACTTTAATAAGAGGATACAAAGTCAGAGACAGACCAGTGAAGCAACTACCTTGGAACTACACTGAGGGAAGACCCTATTTCTCAGACAAAGGTGAAATAGTTAAGATCAAGCAAAAAGGAGGTAAAGTCCAATCTGAGATGCCAGTTGACATAGCAAAATTGTCAGTACTATTTGTAATACCATCAGAAAATTTTGGCCAGTGTTAACATCTGACAACAAAATTAGGGAAATTGTTGATCAACCCAGCTTTTCTTTTAACAGGAAAAACTTAAGACTTACGATATACAACAGAAACTGAAGCCATTTCTGAAGATGAACAGGAGAGTTGGAACATTCAGATGTGAAGTTGCAAGGCATGCTCTCATATAAACATCTAAAATACTTTTACACATCCCCTAACTAAAAGGAACTATAAGTTTGAAGGATTTGCAAACTGTCGGAGTAAGAACATTATGTGGCAACCTGCAGTCACTGCAAGGCATACTACATAGGGAAAACTAATCAAATGCTCAAGGAACGTATCCTAAAGCACTTCTGAGACCAGAAAAAAGTTACTAGCAATGCATTTGATATGCATGTTAGTATAAATGCCTGTCATTCTTTCAAGTTAATGGCACTAGCTAGGCTTCATGAAACACCAAGAGGTGGGGATTTAGTAAACCTAACAGAAATTTGAGATGAAATGGATAATGAATTTGCAATCAGATCAGTCACCAGGTCCGAATGCATTTGTCCCTTTAAAATCTGCACTAAAAGGGAAAGCTCTTCAGCACTCAAAATGACTATTAGAAGGGTGTGTATGCTGCTATGGTTACTAAGTGCATCTGAGTGAACACTAGGAAATGATGGGTATTTAAGAAGTTTCACTGGCAAACATTTAGGATTTGAAAAAGGTATTATACCGAAAGCTCTTATCCGGTTTATGAGCCAGTGTTTATTTTATTTTATCTTATCGTATATTTTATTAAAGTTTAAGCTTTAAGCGTTTTTAAGTGGAATTGGTGGCAGAACCATTTGTTTTTGAAGTTTGCTATATCCACAGGTTCTACATACATAGCACCATTAACTACAAGCTCAACGTAAATCTGGGCCTTACCTTTGAGGTTATGGATGTAACTAGAGAACTCCTGTGGTTATCCTTGGTTAGGGAAGCCAATTTGGATTTGTAGCTCACTTAGGAACTTCACTAGGAGTCCTGTGTGTTTAAGTTGAAGGATTTTCCAGTTTTCAGACTTTCTACTCTGACAGCAATTTCTCCTACTGTATAGCCTACTAATGGCAGTTGTCCAGCCAGGTTATTCCCTTTAAGATCTTGCTTTGGATCCATCAGGTACAGCAGTCTCAATACAATTATACAGGTGCCTGTATAAAGCATTGGTGTACAACTCAACATAGGTGTCTGTTCCAGTGGGGGAGGGGCTATGAAGCTATTTATGCCATCATTCAAGCAGCTGTAACTGACCTTGCAGAAGTTTAGTCTAGTTGTTGGTATGGGGGGGGTCTTGTTACTTCTAGGGAGACATTTCTGGTCAGATATCACCAGGGATGGCCACATTGGGGGTGGTGCAGCAGTCCATGTTGGTGAGCACCAGGTCCAGGATGCTTGAGCCCCTTGTGGGCAACCATCTGGTACAGAGCACTGAAGTTTAACTCCAGGAATTGTTGGGCAAGTGAGTTAGAACAATCTACATATGCGTAGTCACCCAAAACCAGGGTGCTGGTTATACCTTGATGGAGCTACTTGAGTCAACATAAGCCGAGTGGATGTCCCGATTCATGGAGGAGGTCCTACAGCTGGCAATGACCTGAAGAGGGATCTTACCTACTTGTCAATTGCACCTGAAGTAATTCAAGTCACCGCACATTTCCTAGTAGCAGGTTTTTAGCTTCATTACCTGCTGTATGGCCCCAGGGAAAGGAGCCTAAAACGTCATCCAGGAGGTTAACTGAGTTTTCAGGCTGCCTTTTGTAAGTAAATCCAGCCAGTGGTGAACTCTGGGGGGAACTGCTCTTGGCCAGTTTCAAAAAGAGCAAATGTAGGCCAAAAGGGGGTCCCTGGAGCTTTAAAACCCTAGATATCTGTGGAAAGGCTGAAGTATACAGAACTATTCCCAAACAAGGGAAGAAGAGCTATCTTCCAGGCCTGGAAGAGAACTTTTGCTCAGCTGAAGCTATCTGTGTTCAGATAACTGAAATTCTCATCTCTGGGGAAAGACTGCTGGCCCTGATCTTGTCTGCTACAAAACTTTGTCACAGAATACAATGCATGAAACCTGAAGTCTCAGAATGAAGAGTTGCCATCTCCCAGGCAATCATGCAAGTGTGGAAAATAGAGTACATTTATTCCACATGACTAATGTGGTCTGAAAACTTTTAAAAGCCCTAGAGACCATACATTTAAGACTTTCAAACCATCTAACATGTACTTTAATTTGTTGGATATCTTGGAATTTCACCATTTTTGTAAACTGCTCCTCACAGCAAATCTGAAACAGTTGTGACAGACCAAAGGAAGAACAGGAGACCTGGTCAGAGTTAGTCTATCCATAATTGAACCTACTCCCTTACAAACCTAGACATAAGTATCTGAAAAGGTTAGCACATAAGCAGAGTCCAGACTGACCCAATTTCTCATCTGAAGTTTGGTCAAAAGAATCAAGCATTCCACAAAACCAAATTTCCAGCAGAGTTAATTTGACAAGGTTAGGACTCTTGCACCCATTTTCCTTGGCTTGAGAAGGGCTCTTCTCAGGAACAGCCATTAGTAAAACAAATGCAAGGGATAACCAACTGCTAGTTCACTTTGAAACCCAGACAAAATACTTGGCTAAGGACTTAACTGGAAGAGTCTACAATTGTCCAAGGCTACACTAAGCTATGACTGACTGGAGCCACACTGGGCTATACGAGCAAGAAACAACCACATCCACATCCAAAATGCTTGCCAACAGGAAAGTGATGGTAAGCATTTATCTGCCTTCACCAAGATTAGTAAGAGGAAGACTGGCAAGTCTAAAGGGATATTTTGACCTTTGGGACCTACACAAAATAAAACAGGCCTCCAAGTTTTGGCACCTGAAGGAATCTGAATAAAATCCTTCATCCACATCTCAGGCAAGCACTAGTTATAGGACTTGGATAACACTTACCATAACACTGAAGGAAAGGAATTTTACTGGGAAAGTAGGAATCCCCTGGAATGGAAGAGAACTCATATTGCCAAATGTACCCATGTTGAGTGGTAGATCCCATTTGTCTGAAAAACCTAGTACCATGGGAAGATTAAATCAGACTGCCTGGAGATGCAGCCTGAAGGTGCCAAATCACTTAGCTGAATTGCTTTAAGAATCCTTTTTTGAAGTCTCAACATTTGTCACATGCCAGCTGAGGCACCTTGCTCAGACTGTTTTGAATAGGGGAGCCAAGTTGGATAGGTTAAGATTAGGGTCACCCCTTGAGCGTCACCTAGTAGTTTTAGTACCTCAGCAGTGCCAAATTACTTCCTGAAGATATTCATATTTTAAATTCTCCTTCAGGCAGGAAGATAAAGAAAATTCCAACATTCTTATGAATGCCCTAGCATCATAACACCAAGTTGCACGCAACTGCAGAAGAGGCATTAACATTTCACAGGGAAGTTTAAATTTCATGTTCAACAAAGCCTGGCAATTCACACGTCTAAATTTGAAAGTATAAAAAATGCTGAGGGGAATCTTCAGTTTGAGAAGTCCTGAAACACTACTCCCCAATTCCCATTTCTAACAGAATGGGAAAGGAATTTTCCTGTAGTAGGTAAAAAGCAGAAACACATTAAAAACATTCCAAAAAAATCTTCACCTATTGAAAGTTATAGCCCTGGAAAAGATTGACCGAAGACAGGCATACCATCCAGAATACCAAGCTCCCTTTCCTATGTAAAAGAAAATGCTTCTCAAAGCAACACTTCTCCCTTGCCCGAGGGAAACCATGCAGCCACAGATTGTCCATACACTGGTCACCGGTAGCCATAAACACTACAGGACTGCAAACAAATTGAAACTATCCTCAACTCCAACAAAACCAACGCAGTACAGCACAGTGCATGGTCCAATCAACCGATTACTTAAGACCAGCACACCAACAGTTCAAGGGCACAAATTTAGAGCCCATATATTCATTTACCCAAAAGGTAAATTCAGAAAATCAGCATACCGGTTTCAGCAAACAGCCTCAGTGCAACCAATAACTTACTCATTTCCTTGCACTCTTCCTATATCATATTACACCCATAAATATAATTAGTATCTTGTTCATTTCAGGTGGAAAAGTGCACCCGCAATTTAACAATCCATTTACATTCCTTGTAAAAGAATATAACCCAGCTTTTGAAATATCTGCACAGTCCATCAATAATGGTAAAAGTAAATCTGGCTGTCTTATGTTGCATACTGTGTTTATATAACGCATTAGTCTGGCACATCACTCAAATGTTCTGAAATCCTAAGTTTAAAAGGACATGTTTGTCCTATGTAAAATGCAGGACAGGAACATTTAAATAAAAATCACCCAGTCGTGTGAGTCCCATAAACAAAATATCAAACTTGTGAACAATTAGACTAGGTGAAACTCTTCCTCTTGGATACATATACTTTTACTTGCAGAAACTGCAATGACCACAAGGAAAACACCCTTGTGCTGGAAATCCATGTAGTGTCCCTTGAAATTTGTCACCACCTACTTTTGTAATGATTAACCCTCCCCCTGTTCTTCCCTTCCTATAGGCAAATCTACATGTCAATTACCGCTTGCAACTTATCTTCCATGGTCAACACATCTCGTGTATAAACCTCTGCAAAAACAAATTGGAATAAGAGGTGGAAGTGGATTGTGAACTTTGGAACTTAAACTACAGCGTATTGGGGTTGTACAAATTCCTATAATTGGCAGACTATTCCACGGCATTGGAGATATCCAATTCTACCAGATATGCAGATCGGTGGTATTCATACTACAGTCGGAGACTTTCTAGCAAACCAACAATTATTGGTATACGGTTTTGTCCCTGGTTCTATTAAAATCTGATTTGCGGATTATGCTGGACTGATTTCAGTGAGGGGATCACAGTTTTTGTCTGGGACTACATTTTGATTGTACAGATTTTACTTTACAGTGACTGTTCAATCGGATATATGGTTGTGAGTTGGATCTTTATTTTCAAAGACTAACTCAGTGGACATTAGCCTTGTTTTTGTCTTTGGCTCATTTGTTCAATCGTACAAAGTACTTTTGGAACTATTTTTGGACCATCGTTAAGTTACGCAATTCGCTTGTACATTTGACTTCCAAATTAGATAAGTTGATTACAATAATCCAAACCAGTAGTAGTGTGCTTTCGCCTTGTAACCCAAGACTTGAGAACAAATTAAAATACATCAATACCATATAGTCCCTGGAACAATTAGTCAATTAAGAACCAAAATGTAAGGAAGTCCTTGTAAGGGCAAAAGTTAGCTTAAATTAATTCAGAATCATCTTTGACAATAAGAACACTTCCAAATATTTAAATGTGCAATATTACTACAAAACGGATTCACATTTTATATATTAAATGCCTTATTTAAAAGGCATTAAATCTAAAGACTTATCAAAAAAGATTTTTAAATACAGGGATATATTTGGACTAATTTGTTTCAAGTCCAAATTCTGTTAATCAAAACAGAGCCCAGCAAGTCAGTCGACAGTTAAATGCAAATTTATCAGGTTGATCTAAGCCTACTGGGAGGATTCACTTGCATCTAATTTTCTGCATTTAATGGTGTTTTTCCTCTTGGGAGAATAGGAATGTTAGTAGTTGTATCCTATTCTCTGCATACAAGTTGTGAAATTTTTTTATTGGTTTGTATTGGACACTGTTCTGGTCTGCAAACTGTGGGAGGAACATTATAGTCCCATACTTTTTAGGGGTTGGACATTTAGATCAATACTGCTGGTCTTTGACAATATTCTGCAGATGGATCTGCTGACAATGTTAAAGGTGTTTAAAGAACCAAATATCACATGAGACCCTAGATACTGGGGCAATCTACTGCATGCAAGGATTTTTTCAAACTTACTGGGGGTATGATGGAATTAAGGACATAGTTGGCATCTTAGGTTATTTAAGGCCCATCTTAAGTTACACCTAGAGGCCTGAGGATAAAAACAGTCTTGGCAAAGGCATGGATGATTTGCTATTGAGCAAACAACCATACGCTCAGCAAGGATGGCATGCAGGGTCAAGCCAACAATGTAAACCACCAACGACCAGCAAAAAATGATAGTGAACACACAGTAATGAAGAAATAATGATTTATTTATAATTCCTTCAAATCCAGACAGATTTCGGCTATTCAGCCTTTATCAATGAATACAATAAAGTTTTTTTTTAATGAAATGAAGCAGCCTGCTTCCAGGTAATCAGAGACTAGTATAAATGCAGGCTGCTTCATTTCATTCAAAAAAACTTTATTGTATTCATTGATAAAGGCTGAAAAGCCGAAACCGGTCTGGATTTGAAGGAATTATAAATAACCATTATTTCTTCATTACTGCGTGTTCACTATCGTTTTTTGTTGGTCGTTGTTGATTTCCTATTGAACAATGGCAAGAGGCCCAATAATCAGCTATGGGGTTTGTCTGAATATTGATAGAATTTCATGAACGTAGAACTAAGGTTGACAGGATATTTCTCAACTTTGCGAGCAGGTTAAACCATTCAAGGATGGAACAGAGTATGCTAATTTGTCAGTATTAGCAGCTAGTTTACCTAATGAGAGAATTAAAACAGAAAATCTCCCCCCTTGACACATCCAAAGAGGAAGGGAAAGGTCAATCCTCGAAATGCAGACAATTTTTTTGGACACCAGATGAATTGTCCTAATACTGATGAGGGGTGTCATTTTGGCCCAGTATCCCCCCAGTGAAAGGTAATGTGCAGGTCCCTTTAGAACAGTTAGACGGGGTGGGAGGAATAGACTGGGTGGGTACAAGTCTGGAAACATTACTGCAAGTGATGTTCAACAAATAAATGTTTGAATGTACATGTCACACTTACTGGTGCTGAAGAGTTGAATAATGGGGTTGGATTTATTCCCAACTATAAGGTATCGGAAACATGTTTTTGCCCAGGATGTGGTGACCTTTAGTAAAAAAATGATATATTTTGGTGATACATCTACAATACAGTATGGTTTGGATCGTTTCAGGTTTAGAACATCCTCTTTCGTTCCACCAATGAACAAAAATGTAGCTTTTCCAAAATTTGGTGTTGAAGGATTTACACTTAACCCTTTTCAAGGTAAAGGGATAATCTCACTCAAGCCCAAAAGCAGGCTTTGAGGAGGTTAAGTAGGGAAAATTATCAATGAGGCTGACAAAGGTGGAGCCGTAGTTGTATGGCACTGGGACAAGTATAATGAAGCAGTGGGTCAATTTTCTATCCACCAGTTTTATCAGAAAATGTTTGTGGATCCTACACCCACGTTCAATAAAGAAATTTATTCTTTCCCTAACTTTGGAAGAGGGTATCAACCAAATAGGTTAAGCATCATCTTACGGTGGTTAATCCTAGTAGGCAGATCTTGTGTTACCCAAAATACATAAAAACTTGAGGGAACTTCTGGGAAAAACCTACCGTTTCAGGGAGGGGCTCTAACAGAACCTCTACTTTTCTCAAATATCTTGTTCCTTTTGGTATATGTTATATCTAGAATTCATAACCATGCAATTTCTGAACATTCAAGAAATGCAGTTGGAAGATGGGTGGCGCATGGTCACTATGGATGTTTCAGCTTTAGACACCAATATTCCACACTGGGCAGGTTTACAGTCCCTTGAATACTGGTTGACTAAGGCTTCTATATATAATCCTGGATTTAACACCTTTACATTATGTCTTACAATAAGTTGACCAAAAGTGTTCTATATTTTGACATTTACAACTTAAAGCAACTATGGGGGCTTCCTTTGCCCCCATTTATGCAGACCTTTTCATGGGTTAGAGGACCAACTTATGACTGTTCTAACATTTTTTGAATCGATGGACATGGCGTTGACATCTAGACTTGGTGTGGCATTCAGATGTGGAATAAAGGAATTTTTGCAAAATTTAAATGAAAATAAATGGGGGATTCACTTTACCATGAATCATCCTAAGGCGATGACTTTTTTGGATGTACAAATTACTGTGCTGGAAGACTGATCCCTTTCCACTTAGATTTTTCGTGAGCATCCTCAGTTCAACACAATGATGCATGCTAGTAGCTGCCAAAGACATTTGAGAACATCCCAAGTCTCAGTATGAGACTTGAGAATTTGAAAAAGCACATGATACGGTGCGTAGATTTACCAGCAGGGGCTATACTGGTTTGAAAGTTAGGTGGGCCCTTTACTTTTTGGAAGTCCCTAGATCTGAGTTATTGCAATATAAAGATAGGAATCCTGGAAGGGATCAACCAGTGAGGTTTACAATGAATTACAGAATTAAATGTTTTTGCAGAGGTTTATACACTCATTGGGATGTGTTGACCATGGAAGATAAGCTGCAAGGGGTAACTGACAAATTTAGATTTGCCTATAGGAAGGGAAGAACGCTGGGGGTTTTAATTGCAAAAAGTAGGTGGCGTTAGATAAATTACAAGGGACACCATGGATTTCCAGCACAAGGGCGTTGTCTTTGCAGTCATTGCAGTTTCTGCAAGTATGTACCCAAAAGGAAGAGTTTCTCCTCGTCTAATTGTTCACAAGTTTGACATTTTGTTTATGGGACTTGCACTGCTGACTAGGTGATTTATTTAGTTCAATGTTCCTTCCTGCATTTTACATAGGACAAACATGACCTTTTAAAACTTAGGATTTCGGAACATTTGAGTGATGCTAAATGTGCCAGACTCACTAATGCACTATACATGCAGTATGCAATATAAGACAGCCAGATTTACTGTTACCATTATTGGTAGGATATGGGCAGATAAACTTGATTACAAGTGGATTGTTAAATTGGGTGGACTTTTTCCACCTGGAATTAATGAACAGCTGTAAATACTAATTACTGTTAATTGGTGCAATATGGTATAAGAGTGGAAGGAAAGGAGTGTTACTGGTTGCACTGGAGGAAGGCTGTTTTCTGAAACTAGTAATCAGATTTTCTGAATTTACCTTTTGGGTACAACATATGAGCTCAATAAATTTGTGCTCTTGGAACAGTTTAGTGTGCTGATATTTTTGCTCCTGAAAATCCTGCCGCAGCTGCTGCCATCCATTGGCAGAGGCACAAATGGAGCCAGACTGACACCCAAAAACCCCCTTCCAAAATTCTTGCACTTGGGCAAGGAACCAAGGAGAGGCAACTGTTGGAGGTTGATGCAAGGAAGCACTGAAAATGGATAGCCAAGCCCTAACATACAGCAAAAAGGTGACCGATGTAAACCCAATGATAGTCTTTCCTGCCCTTAGCACACTTATGACTATGCTGTTACTTAAATGTTGTTTGTTCACAGTAAATCCCATCAAGTTCCCTAGTGAAAGTCATTAATTTCACTGAAAAATAATGTGGAAGGTCCCCCCCCGCCCTAGAGGGGTTCTCACCCAACCTTGAAAGGTCACTAGCAGACTAAGTTCCACAAGGCCTGCTTAAGGAGCACACTAGCAGCAAGAAAGCTAAAGACTTTTGTGCTGTGTCTTTAGACATGTTCTATACCTCATGAGAAGCATGAGCATGAGGATGCCTTTACACTTCGAAAAGCTGGTTAGATGGAGTGTGACTAGACCCAAATAGCTTTGGCTACTACACTGACCTAATGTAACATTACAGCTATTGCATTTAAGCTTGGTCATCCTGATAACAGCATCCAGCTTGTCTCATCCCCCATAAGGGGATATAACATTCTGGACTTGGTTCTCACCAACATGGGCAACTGCTGCATCACTCCCATAGTATGTTCTTCCCTGGTAAGGTCAGATCACTCGCAAAGTTTCTATCCCATCCGACCCCCCCACTTAAACTAAAAAAAGCAGACTACAACCCAAGGGAGGTTACCTGTAGCTTCACACCACCCTCTTCATAGGATGCAGACAACTACGCTGAACAGTATATCAATACAGTACACAAGCACCTGTACAACTGCATGGACTCAGCCACACCCAACATAACTAAAGCCTGCTCAAGGAAACAAACGTGGTGGACATCCTCTAACAGGCTTAACAAAAGTTGTCTAAGGGGTAAAAAGGAATTCCAAATTGGAAAAACTCCCTTAGTCTCAAGCAAATTAGAACAATGAAAACTTCCAAGGCCAATTATGAATCAAAACTGGCCTCTGGAACAAAGGGAAACCACAAAGTGGTCTTCAGTTATGTCAGGAACCTCCATGGCAAAGCCCAGGTTTGACCCGAAACAGTATCCCTTACACTGATCCTGTTGACTTGTCCAACCTGCAGACTGCCCCCTCCCCCCAAAAAAATCTTCCCAGTCCCCCAAAGGTCCTTTCGACATCCAATACTTGTCTTACACCATCTCCACATATCGTGTTACAGGCCCTACCCAATGCAAACAGCAGCTTCCATGGGATTAGATAGTATCCAAGGATGTATTCTGCTCCATCTCCAGGAAGAACTGGCTTCAACATTGAGCACCCTATTCAACCACAGCCTAATTACAGGCTTCATTCCAGCAGTGGAGAAAGTAGTTATTGTACACTTATAAATGTAGATGTTGGTGTATTCACTGTTGCAGTCACCATACGGGTTACCCTGCCAGGAGTAGCCTTAAGTCGGCCCAAATACCAGAGGCTTAGTATTTTCTGCACCAGTTGCTGTCGCTTCAGGACGTCAGGTCACCAGGGGTATAAAAACAGGCAGCAGACACCATTATATCAGTTTTTCCCAAAATATCAGGAGCCCCCAAAATAGGGAGCTAAGTTATGGTGGAAAAAACCAGTAAAGATACCAATATCCCTGTAAGGGGTGAGTAAGATAAAGGACAAAGGGAGAAAAGGGGGCTGGAAGGTGGGAAGCCAGGACTGCAACAGTGAATACACCAACATCTACATTTATGGTAAGTGCACACAACTGTACTGTTTAGTGTTTCACTGTTGCAGTCATCACAATTGGGTTGATTCCCAATGCTTAAGAATGGGTGGAGGCAGTCAACAGTTTGGGCTGGCTAGTATGCCCTGCAGGACTGCTGTTGCAAAGCCCACCCTGGATCTGGAAAAGAAGCAGGTGGTAATGGACAGAACTCCAAGTAGCAGCTTCCAGAATGTCCCTGGTACGGATTCCCGAGAGGCTGTAGAGGTTGAAGTTGCCCTAGTGGAATGCATTCTGACCCCCTGAGGGGGTGGTTTTCCCATGATTTGTAAACAAATGGACACAGTGTGCTATCCATTTGGAAATGGTTTGTTTTGATATGGCCTTGCCCTCTGCCCCTAGTGCAAAGCTTACTAGTAACTTGTCAGATTTCCTCAAGGGCTTAGTCCTAAACCAAGTAGAATCTGAGCTGTGTGCACATCTGAGTGCAGGATCCTTTCCCCCTTTTGAGGATTAGGGAAAAAGGTGGGCAAATGGACAGACTGGTTGAGAGCCACACTGGACACTGCTTTAAGCTTAAAGATAGGGTTAGTCCTGAGAGAAACCCTGTCAGCATGAAAAATAATGAAGGGCTCCACAGCCATAAGTGCTTGTACGTCAGACACTCTTCTAGCTGAAGTCATGACCCGAAGCAAGGTCGTTTTCCAAGAGAGGAATTTTAACTCTGCTGACACTGCAGGCTCAAAGAGCGCAAGCTTTTCCAACACAAAATTAAGGTCCCAAGCTCTCCTTGGTGGCCTTAAGTTGTTAGCCCTTTTCAGGAACTGTTTGACAGGATGAGAGAAGAGGTGGCAGTGCTGTACTGAGCAGATATGGCGGAGGCATGGATCTTAAAGGACAGGCCTCTATGGAGTAGGTCTGCTAGGTAATCCAGGATGAAGTAAGGAGCGTTGTGCTGTATCTGCTTCTTTAGAGTTAATACAGGAATACAGGAATACCTTTTCCAATTAGCATAGGATTTCCTAGTACTGGGTCACCTGGCTTCATGTATGACATCCAGTACCTGCTTGCTTAGGTTGGCCACTGGAGGAGAATTCAAGGAATAAGACAGGCTTGCAAGGTTCAGGGTCTGTAATTGTGGATGCAAGATCTGTCCCTTCTGCTGAGTCAGGAGTATTGGGATCTGGGGTAGGTGCCACGGTGGCAGTGAGACTGCATAGTTGGTGTTGGAGTGGCCAGTCTGCAGCAATCAGGACTGCCCTTGGTCTTTCCTGCCTTATCTTTAGTACGCTTGTAAGAGGCATAGGGGAAATGCGAGGTTTGCCTACTAGGATAGGGCATCCACTTTCCAGGCCTTGCTGTGAGGTACCCCGGTGCAGAATTTGCTGAGCTGGTGGTTGTAGGGGGAGGTAAATAGGACCACCTTCGAGGTACCCCATTTCTGGGTCAGAAGGCTGAAGGTGTTATCTAAATGCCACTTGTGGTTCTAGGAGATTTCTGCTTAAGTTGTCCGCCAGAGCTTTGCCTGGCAGGAATTGAGCTTGCAGGTGAACATGCACGGCTGAGGCAATGTTTCACAAGGTCATGGCTAGCCTACAGTGAGTATTAAGGGGGGTTTCCCCCCTGCTTGTTGGATGTTACCACATCACTGTTGTCTTATAAGGGGCCCCGGTGAGTAGGGATCTGAAAGCAGTCAAGAGCGTGCTGAACAGCTAGCATCTTTTTGGTTTATGTGCAGATGAATTTGATTTTGGCTCCAATGGCCCTGAATGCACCTGCCTTCCAGATGTGCACCCCAGGCATAGTCTGAGTCTGTGGTTAGGGTCTGAGCAGTGTGGGGTTGTTGTGATTGCATGCTGCTGCCCAAATAAATTTTCCTTAGACAAGGTATTCTAGGTATGACAGTTTCCAGGCCCTGGGAATGTTGGCACCAAAGGACTTCAGTACCACTGAAGTTAGTAGAATGCAGGAGGCCATGAACCCTAGAGCCTGCAGGATGTTCCTTGTGGATAGCTGGGTGCTGGTGGCCATTTGAACGAAGTAGCCTGTCGGGCTTGTTTTTCTGGAGCAAGGAATGCCATCCGAGATGCTGTGTCCAAACTTGCTCCCAGGAATACAACGTGACTGGGGGCTAACTTGGATTTTTTTTCGTTGATAGTGCACCCCAGGGAGATTAGGTGGTCCTTTACAAATGTCAGGTGGTACAACAGCTTTTCCAGTCTGCCTGAGGCAATCATCCAAATTTGAATCAGTCTGCAACAGGCAATGGCTGGAGCCATGCATTTTGTGAAAACTCGTAGTGGATAAGCCAAAGGGAAGTACAGAGAACAGAATGCATAGATCCTACCCTGAAACGTAGATATTTCCTGCAGGAGTGCCTGGATGGGATGTGCAGACAGGCCTCATTTAGGTCTAGGGTGGCTAACCAGGCATCCTTGGATGGCATAGGGAAAAGCTGAAGGGTGAGTATTGAGTTTTGGTATCACCAGGAAGGTGAATGGATAGATCTAAAATTGGGAGCCAAGTGTCCTCTTTTCTGGGTACTAGGAAAAGTCTGGAATAAAAACCTTGGCCTATCTTCTGCAGGAACGGGCTGAATTGCCTTTATGGAGAGCAGGGACTGAACTTTTGTGCCTCTGACCACTGGTTTGGAGGAAGGTCTGGGAACCCTTGTGTGGCAGCATGTGGAAATAAAATTTGTACCCCTGGGATACTACGAGGACCCATCGGTCATTGGTGATGGAGGCCCAGTTTTTTGCATGGTAGGCAAGTTTTCCTCCAAGGGGCACAAGCAACTGGGCAGAGCTGAGTGGAATTGACAAGTCATTGTGAATTCTTTCCGTAAGGGGTGGGCTTAGCACTCCGCTTTAGAAGTGGAGGTACTCCATTGCTTAGATCTCTGCATACCCAGAGACTAATCTGGGGGTCTGTTTCCCCTGGGTCTAGTTTGAGATGGCCTTGAAGGGGCTGGAAAGTACCAATGTTTCTAGGGGCAATGTCTACTGAATCTTGGAGGCTGCACTTCAAAAAAAAAATTCGCAAAAAATCTTAAGTCTGCATAGACTACCTTGTTTTCCACCTTTAAAACCTCTTCTGCTTTGGTGCCAGATTGTTCTTGTTCAGAGGATTGTCCAATAATTTTGATCCGACAAGGTCTGCTCTAAGCCAGACATGCCTTCCAAGTACAGAACCTGTGACTGCTGCCTGCAAGATGCTTCTAGGGCATCAAACCCACATTGCAAGGTATGCTTGCTGACTTGATTTGCAGAATGCATAAGCTCCTGTAATTATTTTCTGCACAGTCAGGAAAGGTAGATCATTTTTGCTTAATAAGTTCCATAGTATGCTGCTGGTACTTAGCATATGGAACTGACAATTCAATGCTCTAATGGTGAGAGTTGCAAGTGTATACTTTATCCAATTTGTCTAAAGCTCTGGAATCCCTGTCTGAAGGGGTGGGATTCTTAGCTGTAGTAGCTTTTATTCCTTTAGGTCCTTGGGAGATGATCTCTGGGTCAGCAGTAGGATTGAGAAATTTGAGAGAGTCAGGGACTCTAGTACCTGTCAGGCTTACTTGGAGCAGGGGATAAAGTATCAGGAGTTAGACTGGACTCCATAAAGAATCCACAAACAGGAAGGATAGCTACAGGTCTGTGCTGTGGTAAATCTAAAAATACCCCAAGTCTCTTTGGACTGAGGAAAATCCTGGCATTCCCAATGGAAATGCTCTCAATGTAGGGTTTCACCAAAAGGAAAATCCTCTGGAGGGGCGGCGTAAGGAATGGATTCCTCTGCATATAAATCCTCAGGCAGATAAGGGCATGTCTATATTCAGAAACCTCAGTCAGACTTGGTCAGATAAGGCTGCAGGGGACAAGTCTCTTAGCAGGGGAAGGCTGGCTTCCATAATCAGCATGATCAGGTGGTCTGCCATTTTAAGCATCTGAGATTGTGGCAAGGAAGCAGGCACTTGAATATGGGTAGTCGCTTTTTTAGGCGTAGCTTTGTACTCTTGGTCTTGGAAACTCTGCAGTTTTAGAAACGGAAGACAAGTCAGTTTGTGTCAAATATCGGTAATGCAAAGAACTTCCTCAGAAGACAGTGCCTGCACAGCGGCTCTGTACCCATCCAGGGTAGACATATACAGGTTCCACAGTCTCTCACAGCATACCGGACTATGAACGGGTCTCTGTAGGGGCCTGCAAATCCACTGAAGTGGGTATCAGGGGGTGCAAAAATGCCTCACTGAGTACCAGCAAACTGGCGACTAGCTTAACAGAAGCTTAGTCAGCACTTTTGGACCTGTGTGGTTTTTCTTTATCCTAACATTTTTCATGAAAAAAAAAATCGGTAGTCTGATTGCTTACTGAAGTAATTTTGGAATACAGAGCTAGAACACGAAATGTCTACAATAAGGGCCCAACGACAGTTTGGGCATTGAACAAAGCACAAAACTGACAGCAAGGTACGTCATGGTCTGGGCCTAAACAGACTCAGTAAGAATGGAAAGCTCGTTGCGGTATTTGCTTTCAACAGTTGAGACAATTAACTGACATTGGTTAGAGCAAGAAAAAAGATCCCCAATGGGGTACTTGGCTTTAGAAGACTTCAGGATTATTCCATTTCCATTACGAAAAATAAGGTAGCAGCCAACTGGCACTCGTGCGATCTGCTTCAGACTCCTCGGCAAGAAAGACTGATGTAATGGTGTTAGCTGCCTCTTTATACTCCTGACGATCTGACATCAGTCCTGAAGCGACCGCAACAGACGCAGAAATACTAAGCCTCTGGTATTCGGGCCAAGCGAGGGCAGGGGTTGGCAGGATAACCCAAGTGTAATGACTGCAACAGTGAAACTAGCATCTGCCATTGTCATACCCTTGTACAAAGGTGGTGCCACTACCGACCCTGGAAACTATCAACCCATTAACTTGACAAGTCTGATCTGTAAAGCCTTGAAGCATATTATGGATCTCAAATAAGTACATAAGCAATCTCAGAGCACTTGACCCCACCCAGTTCAGATTAGTCAAGGACAGATCTTGCCTGTTAAACTTGGCTGATAGAATGTCAAGGTCCTAGATAAGGGAAAGTCAGGGCATACAGCTAAACTTGGCCAAAGTCTGACAGCCCCCCCCCACTCTGGCATCAAAAGGCTAACAACCTGGTGTAAACTCCCATCTCATTAGGTGGCTGGCCAACTGGCTCACTGACAGGACCCTCAGTCACAATCGGTATCTCCAACAGACCTGTCACTAGGGGAGTTCCCCAGGAATCTGTCCTGGGATACCTACTTTTTGGTGTCTACTTCTCAGAGGTAAAGGCAAAAACATAAGGCCTGTGGCTGACAAAGTTTGCAGACTAAGCTGGGTGCTGTCCGACTCCCAAATGTTAACATACAGCAAGAGGGTCTCACAGCAACTAACTGGTGCTAAAGTCATGGCCTCAAACTAAATGCAAATGCATCATCCCATTCAGCAAAACCATGATCCCTACTGATTACCACAACAGCAACCCCCTAAGTACAACCTGTGGTAAGAGACCTGGGCACTCAACCTCACATTTGACCATCATATAGCAGCAGTGGTCAGAAAAGCCTACTTGGTTTCTCTCAAGTAAAGGGATTGCATCCAGAAAGGGTTACTACCCCTACATTCCTCAGACCAATAATTGAGTACAACACCCTGTTTGGTATGTACCTCCAAATATATGCACCAACTGGAAAGGTACTGAAATACTTCAGATAAGCCATGGCCTCCAGCCACTGTCCTATGCAGATGGGCTCAAATCACCACTCCACTCTATTGTACAGATTGCTCAGGGGTGGTCTGTCTCGCATACAAGGCAATTCTGGACCCTTGCCCTACTAAAGACACTCAATATATAAAAGACTAACTCAAGCATTACCTGCTCAAAAGGTAATCTAACATACATCAGCAAAACTTGCTGGAAAGAGGTCAGTCTCCCAGAGGCTGCCCCATCTCTGGAATAAACATCCCATGTCAGAGCACCTCGCTGACTCCAGCACAACCTTGAGTGGATGAGAAACCAAATTTGTCCCAAGGGTTCCACCTGACAGGGGCGACAGGTGCAGAGGTTTGTTTTTGGGGATAAACTCTTGGTTAGGCTTGTAAGGACCCCAGGGTAATTAGCCTAGTAACCACCTATGATCCTCTAGTGAAGAAAGTCAAAGAAATTGAGCCAAGAATATGGGAAGGCTTTTGTAAATAGGCAGACAAAAAGCTGATCTGAGGAAGGTTAGGTTTAGCAGGAAAAAAAAAATCACACTAGCTTCAGACTCAAATTAGTGGCATGACTACACACTGTCAGCTTGTCCAGTAATATTGAGGTGTCATTTGACCAAGTAGGCCCTCTACCTTGCTTACACAACCAAGGCATTCCCCCTTGGTTAGTAACGGAGACTTGCAGGAAGGAATCCAGACAGAAAAGGGTTTCAATTAGAGGATGTGCTGTTAAAGTACAAAACCACCTCCAGGCAAAGTCAAAGTGGAGTTGGGGCTGCAAAAAACTGACATGATGCTTGAACCCAAAGGGCCCAAGGACACGGTAGTGAACATTATGACATTTCAGGGATCCTCCCAGCTACTCTTCTCTATCAAGGCATCTTATAAAAACGTGTCTGGTGTCACAGCAGTCCTGCACAATGCACCCATACTGTCATGTACACTGACAAGCCTCTCCTCCAAACAGGATCAAACATGTGAAAGATGCAACCATATAGCCAAACTGGAGGCCAAACTCTCACCTCAAAACTGGTGTAACCAGACCGGCGGAGAAGGTATCACACAGCACTAATCCAGTCTCACATAGTCCTACCACAACAGCAATCCAACCACACAAAAACATTTGGAGGCTCTAATCAAAAATCTACCTAAACAGCTGAGACCGCGAAAGCAAACATCCAAGCAAATGCTATCCCACAATAAAACACGAGCAACACGGCCTGTAAAGTCAGAGCACCAGTCACAGCCCTTAAGGCAGAACACACCTGACACTTGTAATAGGTGATTCTATAGTCAGGCACACTGACGTTCCGCTCACCAGGCTGAACAAAGAGGTCATAGTGAGCTGTCTGGCGCTAGGATCTGCCACATTACGCAAGCACTCAGGTCACTCCAAAGCAAGTACAAGTATGACTGTCACAGTACACGCTGGTGTGAACGACCAGAGACGTACCTCCCTCGACTACATGGAGACAAAGTAGCTCTCCGATCATGTAGCCCAGGCCGGTATGACTGACCTTGAGCAGAATCTTAACCTCGCCTAGAATGATGCCACAATATAAAGACAAAATTATATATTTTAATAATTGGCTAAAATGTTGGTGTCATTCAAAGGGGATCCAGTGTCTGTCAGCCTGGGATGACATGCTTGACGAGCCACGTTGCTTCGCAAGGGCTGGCTTGCACCAGTCTCCCTTGGGCTTTTGGATACTGGCAAAGGCTCTTGCCACCCCTATAGTGCCTTTTTTAGGCAAGATCAAAAGTCAAACCCACCTCCTTAGAAAACACTAAGAAACTAAGGGCAATGCTGCCAAACACCAGAAGTCTAAACCTCAAAATGGACGCACTCGAATCTCTCCTCAGTATGGAGAACAGATATCTGTGCAGTGACAGAAACCTGGTTAAAGGCTCCCGAGAGCACCCCAGCACTACCAGGTTATACCTCATTCCATGCTTTTCAGCCCCAAAACCTGGACAGAATCACAAAAGGAGGGGGGGGGTATCTATTTATCAAGGATACCCACACCTCCAGGTTAGTAGCGTTGCACGAAACAGAAACCATCCATGTGCAACTAACAGTGGGCAAAACTCCATTTCAATTTATAGCATGCTACAGACCACAGTCTCAAAATCAGGAATCCCACTCTGCTTTCCTGAAAACACTGGAGAACATGAAGATCTCTCCAAACACCATTATATTGGGTGACCTCAACTACCCTAACATTGACTGGGAGCATTACTCAAACCCAAACACCCTTGTCCAAAGGTTCCTGGAATTCAAACTCAAATGCTATGGAACTGGTCAAAATTCCCACAAGAGGGGAAAACATACTGGATCTGATCACCAACATGGGGACCCTATGCTCCACACAAGAGGTACTCCCCTCATTGGTAAGATCAGACCATAAATTAATTTCACTGGATATCCAAAACCAGACCCCACCCCCAGCCCAGAAAACCAGTGAAGAATTTCTCAAAAGCGAACTTCCCAAATCCAAAGTGGAAACCTTGGAGGCCCCAGGATTGGTGGAAACTACGGCCCAAACCACGGAATCCTATATAAACGCATTCTATGGACACCTCCAGGAGTGCATGGACCATGCTATCCCGAACAAAACCAAGACCCAAGCGTCCAAAGGCAGGTGTCCAGTCTGGTGGACCCCAGCCATAAATATGTTGTACAACAGAAGGAGGAAAGCTACATGAGAGCAAAATCCCTAAAAGGGAAGGCATCTCTGATCAGTACTAGCAAAAAATTACGATCCCTCAAAATCCTCCAAGGCCAGTTTTGAAAGAAAAATTGCACAGGACAAGACAATCACAAGGCCTTCTTTAGCTATGTTAGGAACCTGGGATGCAACTCCCAGGTATGTTCAGAGTTGATTCTAAATAACTAAATACACAGAACCCACAGACATTGCCAACATCCTGGCAGACGGGTTCAGTGCAAACTCCCCCTCCCCCCCTAAAGAGCAAATATCTATCCCAGCAGAATGCAGCCTCCCAAACATCTCAGATGTCCAGGTGAAGGCCGCCCTTTCCAAAGCAAAAAACACTGCCCAATGGGACCAGACGGTGTCCCGGGTTGCGTCCTAAACGAACTCCAAGAACTAAACCCACACGTAAAAATGCTGTACAATCTCAGCCTCACTACAGGATATGTACCCAAAGAATGGTGTACAGCAACAGTGGTCCCGCTCCACAAAGGTGGTGCCTCAACAGACCCTGGTAACTATCGTCCCATAAGCCTGGACTAGCCTTATCTGCAAAGCCATGGAGAGGATCATCATGGAACTCAGACATTGGGGACCTACAGACATTGGATCCTACTCAGTTCGGCTTTGTCAAGGGCAGATCCTGCCTCTTGAACCTGGTAGACTTCTTCGAAACAGTCACCAAGGCCATAGATGAAGGGAAGGTAGTCCACACGGCCTATCTGGACCCCGCAAAGGCATTTGACACAATACCCCACTCAGGCATCATAGATAAGCTATCCAGCTTAACCAAACCCCTATGTCGCAAGATGGGTGGCTAACTGGCTCAAAGACAGAACCCACAGAGTCAGAATTGCTGGAGTCATGTCTGACTCTAAACTGGTCAAGTGGTGTCCCACATGGCTCAGTCCTGGGACCTCGCGTTCGGCATTTACTTTTCCGAGGTGCAGGCCAGCACGGGAGGACTATGGCTGACTAAGTTCACGGATGACTGCAAGCTGGGAGCCATTATTGACACTCCAGCTGACAAAAACATCCTTCAAAAAGGCCTCAGACGGATAACTGGTGCCAGAGCCATGGCCTAAAGCTGAATGCCAAGAAGTGTATAGTCATACCCTTTGGCAAAAATAAAGTGCCCACAAACTACCATATAGGTGGAAACCCATTAAATACAGAAGTAATTGGGGATATGGGGACCCAAGTTGATAGCAATCTCTCCTTTGACACCCACGTTGCCAAAGTGGTTAGAAAGACCTTCTACATAGCCCACCTTATGACGAAAGGATTCACATCCAGATCAGGGGAGGTAATAGTGCCCCTCTATTCATCCCTCATCAGGCCCATCATAGAATACAATGCCCCCTTTTGGGATGTACCTTACCCGCCACCTGCAGAAGCTGGAAAGACCAAAAGTACAGAGGATCAAGGGAGTCAAGCAGACGCCATATGCTGCCAGGTTAAAGAAACTCCAGCTTTACTCACTCGCATACCACCTACTTTGAGGCGATCTATGCCCGACATACAAAGCTATGTCTAACCCAGAATTAATGGACATGCTCCACCTCAGAAAATCCAAATCCCTTAGAACCACGCACTCTAGGGATTTGAACCTCAGCACAGAGCTAAATAGAATGTGCTGGAGGGACAGATTCATAACAGAGGCTCCCTTCACTTTGGAATAGAATACAGATCCATGTTAGGCAGAGCACCTCACTGACTCTCTTCAAGAGGAACCTTGATGAGTGGATGGGAGATTGTAGATTCACCCCGGGGATTACTTCCGCGTCTCTGCTAGACAGAGGCTCAGTAAACTAACCTTAAAAAGGGCATAGCAAACTCAATTCCAAGGAAGGGTGGCGAAAGCCAAACACACTGGCTAGGCTTGTAAATGCCCCAAGGCAGATGAGCCTAGTATGAACCTATGATGCAGTTAGCTCTGGTTTAGTCTACTGAACCAGGTGCAATGGACAAGTTACTTCAGCCCACCTATCAGACAGATTAAAGCACAGTACAAGGAAACCCTCATGTGGATTTTCACAGGTAATCTCATCATAAAAGCTTACCCAACACTGGAAAAAGTGTAGAAAAGTTAACTGGTTACTTCTACTCTGGCAGCCATATCAGATATATGCTCAAACTGCAACAATTGCAGATCCCTTAACTGTGCTATAATTCAGTGGGATCACATCTGCCCACTCTAGACAAAGGTGCAATGTTCTAAGTTAGTGGGTGCTGGCCTCTGAAAACTCCTGGTGTAAATACTTCGGTGAGCAACAATCTAGACTGATCCAAGCAACATCTGGCACTGACTTGACCTTAAAATACTAACTGCAAACAACTTCTCCCAAATCATCCCACAGGTCTCCCACATTTTAATGTGCAACAGCTACATCACTTTCTCTACAGAACACACTAATGAAACTGTAAAACAGTATCCGAACAGTACTGTAAAACTAGTATCCAAACAGTACTGAACACTCATGAGCCACAGACCAACAGCATTAGTTTAAAAAATAGTTTTCTAGATCAACCATTACTCACATCTACAGGAGGCTCTGATTGGGCTGGAGTGCCCTCTTCAACTCCAGACGGGGCATCCTGTGAAACCGCAGCAGGGCTACTGGAACTAGCTTGATTGCTCACTGCATCCTGATAAGAAAAACACTCCTTTACAAAGTGAAATGTAAATACATACAATGCAGTTAAAGACTTCCCAAAGATGCGACTTCCAGCAATAAGCAATGCAAGATCACTGCCATCTTGTTAGTGACAATTCACCACACTTTAGCAAGCCAAGGAACAAAAGGTTGTTACTGCATTTCAAATATTAAGTACAGAAGTGTACATTGCACTTACCCATGACAGCTCAAATTCCTTATTGCTCCAGCAGACTTCAGGCTACAAGCTGCACCTCACTCAAGACTGACAGCTTCCAAAAGATCTGGCTCTCCCCAGTTTCCACAGACTGCTGACTAGTCAACCTTCCACACTAATTAGTCCATGGAAAAACATAGTGGAGTACTCATCCTGAATAAAAAGCTATTTCCCAATAAATACAGTAGGGGATGGAGGCTGGGTACGGCTACTACAGCAGTGAGGCATTCAACACATCCAGTTATGGTCAACTTATAATGGTTTATCATTCTCAATGCTGCAACATTTTAGGCTATATGGGTCGATCAAAGCCTATACAACCTGTGAGGAATACGGATCTGGAATTCCCAGGGGAGTGGTCCTAGAAAGCCAGTCCCAGACAGAAAAGCAAAAAACTGAATGCCTTGTAAGGCCAAGTACAAATGACCATGCAGCTGCCTGTAAAGTCCAGCCCTTTCCAATATGCCACAGCCTTTGTGGAGTCTTACTGCCTGGAACTGTTTTACCATAGTGAGTACCACTAAAGGCAATAGCAGAGGCAAATTTAGAAATGACAGTTTTGATGGCGTCTTAGTCCTACAATAAAAAATAGCCCAGCTTTTCTTAAGGACCTGTAACTCAATATAGCATATGAGCCTCTAAACATCCAGAATTAGAATCTTCACTGGTTGAATGTTGTTGAATGTTGCATAGAACAATGGGAGAATGCCCGAATCCAGTATACTCCCAACTACCCTGCCCTTGAGAGATCTGTTCTCAACACTCTACCCACAATGGAAGACTGGATAGGGTTCACCTACCACAAAGTTTGTAATGCACAATCCTCTTGCAAATGTTAGCATTTTACAGGTAATGAACCTAAAGCCAGTTAAATATCCAGGTTCTAATGGAGGTGGTTAGCTTTTCAAGCGTGCAGTTAACATCCTCAAAAGATGCTGGTGTGATGGCATCTGTAACACCTCTACCAATGTTTAGTAACCCTTTCTGCAAGATCTGGAGTAAATATGAAATGACCACAACTACCTTCCAAAGTAATGACTAGAAACCAATATGAACATTTGTACATACTCAGATGGGTCCTTAGAAGACTAAGCAACTAGAAAATCCCACAAACATTTTCCAGTAGCAGGATTTACCTCCTTCAGTACCTGTGGCACACTGACAGATGCCCAAAAAGTAACAAACCTAGGCGGATAAGATATTGGATTGGGTTACTCTGTCTTGCATGAGATAAAGACTGAGGAAAGCTCATGGTAAATGCTCTGGTAAATGCTCTTAATCCCATAAAAAGGTAAGAACTGTTGCTGCCTAGACTAGGTCAATTTAGTGGCCTCCTGAATCTTCAGAATTACCCCCATTTTTATTTGGTTTTACACTTGACCAGGGTTGCCTAGATACATGTCCATTTTCAGGAGAGGCCCAGGGAGAAAAGCTCCAAGGTAGAATACAAATCACAAAAGGATTACAAGTTGCAGTTTACCAGATCCAGCTGAACAGTTTATACAATCATACTTTGTGTTGACAAATTGACTAGGCAATGTAACAATTACAAACTAGAGAAGGATCTAGTAGAGTTATGAAGGACATAGCCAATGAGTTTTAAAGTATAGCTTGAGGCTTTTTTTTTTTTTAATTAAGAGCTCAATAGTAAAGATCGGCAGGAAGAGTTCCAAGTTTTGCCAGAGTTTAGCAAACAGTCCCCAGCAGAGTTGATTTTGAATGTTTGAACCAGTAGTTTTAGAAGAGCAATGTCCTCAGGTTGCTATAAGGGTTGATATTTTTAAATGCAGGTGTCAGGGTGGTTGAGAACTTTATGGGCAATTATAAGCTGGCTGTACTGAAGTAGGCTAGGCCATTCTAGCCACCCCGGAAGATTTAGGGTGAGTGGTGGGTCCTACAGGGCATGCCTGTTGCAAATCTAGCAACATGGTTATAAAAGCTGGAGAGTTTGCCAAGAGCAGATTTGCTCAAATTAGCGAGTAGAGGGGAGGTAGAGAAGAGTGAAGAGTAGATAGCAGCCCTAGCAAATGGAGTAACGAAAGGTTTGATCTAATCCAAGTTTTTGATAGTTGGACATGGATATCAAATTCTGAGGGCTTCTTCTATTGTGACGCCTAAGAGTTTGGTTTGCACATCTGGGGAGATATGGTACCATTATTAGATTTTATGGTAAAGAGTAGTGAGGAAGACTTACAAGTAGGGGAAAAAGCAACTTTGTCAGGGTTTAATATCAGCTGTTGGAGCACCAGTTTTCAACTATACTGAAAGTATTCCGGGTTAGTCATTGGATCTGTCGGGGAGGTGGGTGAACAAATCAAGGTAGAGTCCACCACATTTGTTACAAATAGCATTTGGGATGACAGTGGTAAGGTCATTAGAGAAAAGAATGTCCTAGTATGGAGCCCTGGGTGACGGGTAGACTGGTTGATAGTTTGTCCTGCCATAGGACAGCTTGTAGTCTACCACACAGGTAGATTGGAAAGTACAGTTGTGTACACTTACCATAAATGTAGATGTTAGAGTGTCTTCACTGTTGCAGTAGTCACTGTAGGGTTCTTCCTGCCGGCAGGCAGCCCTCGGCCAGAATCCCAAAGTCTGGGTCCAGCATCGGCTGTGAACTCATCCTCCCAGTCAGAGCGACAGGGGGTATAAAGCTCCCAGCCGACGCCATGTTCTCCAGTTTCTTGCCCCAGATGTCAGGTGCCCAAAAATAAAAGCCTAAAAAACAAAATCACAAAGGTGTAAGATACAAAACCCATACCCTGTAGTAAATACACCTCAGAAGGGTAAAGCAGATAACCACACCAAAAAGAGTATAAGAGGGGACAGGAGGGAGGGTAACCCAGACTGCAACAGTGAAGACACTAACATCTACATTTATGGTAAGTGTACACAACTGTACTATGTTCGTGTTTCACTGTTGCAGTCATCACTGTAGGGTTGAATCCCAAAGCTGAGAAAAAAGGGTGGTGGTTAGAGCAGAAGGGGCGGCTAGAAGGCCTTGCAAGACTGCAGAGGCAATGCCTGCCCTAGATTTAGAGTAAAGCAGGAGATTGTAGTGTTTAGAGAAAGTGTGCACTGAACTCAAAGTTGCAGCTTCCAAAATATCTTTGGTAGGGACTCCCGAGAAAGGCAGCTGAAGTGGCAGCAGCTCTGGTAGAGCGAGTCCTAATTTTTCCAGGGATTTGCTTTCCATGAGTAACAAAATATGATTCCATGAGCAATCCATTTAGAAATTGTCTGTTTTGAAATAGCTTTGCCTTGAGAATTAGCTGCATAAGATACAGTTGGTCTGTTTTCCTGATATCCTTGGTTCTGTCCAGGTAAAAACGAAGCTGCCTGTATACATCCAAAGAATGCAAAATCCTCTCCCCCTTATTTTGGGGATTAGGGAAAAAGGTTGGCAGGTGAATAGTTTGGTTTAAAGCCACTGATATCCTTGGTTCTGTCCAGGTAAAAACGAAGCTGCCTGTATACATCCAAAGAATGCAAAATCCTCTCCCCCTTATTTTGGGGATTAGGGAAAAAGGTTGGCAGGTGAATAGTTTGGTTTAAAGCCACTTTAGATACTACTTTAGGCATGAAAGTAGGGTTAGTTCTCACTTTTGCCCCATCTCTCCAAAGCTCAGGAATCCTTCTGACTGAATAGGGTTCTTAGCAGTGGTGGCCTTAACACCCTTAGGACCCTGAGAAATGGTCTCTGGGTCAGCAGTAGGATTTTTAAACAGAAATTGAGTGTCAGGAACCCTGTAATACCCATCAGGCTTAGTAGGGGCCAGAGGAAGAGTCAGGGGATAAATTAGATTCAGTGAGGACCTCATCCACAATATCCAAAATAGGAGGAATAGCAAGGGGTCTGTGTTGGGGAAGGAAATCCCTAAGCCTTCTCTTGGATTCTGACTCCTGGCCTTCCCAGTGGAAATGTTCCCTCATATCATGTAAAGTTTCCCCAAGAGAGTAGTCTTCAGGAGAAGCTGAGGGAATGGATTCTTCAGCATCAGAATCCTCATGAGGAAAAGAATCCTGTTCAGAGGAAGAGACTGAAGAAATAGATACTTTCAGAGGATTCATAACCCAACTCTTGTCTTGGCCTTTTGTCTTGAGGGGGATGGGTACCCCTAATCATAGCAAGTCCTCAGCCATTTTAAGCATTTGCTTTTGAGATTTAGGTCCCGAATCAAAAGCCTGGGCTTGAGTCCTTGATTTAGGTGTCTTTGCCTTTACTTGAAGCTGCGTAGAGGCCTGAAAACTCCCTCTGAAGCCGGTACCTGCACAGCGGCTCCGGACCCATCCGAGGGAGCATTATCAGAGGGTCCTGCACCTTGACTACCCCCAAAGGCCTAGTCGGCTCCTCATGGAAGTCCGTATCGGCAAGCGGTTCTGAAATGGCAGACTACAGGGGCTGCGAAAGCCTCACTGGATGACGGCCGAACCGGTAGCTGGCTGTAATTGTGAACTGTTGTCTGATTTGGACCTCTGAGGCCTATCCTTCTCCTTGCGCCTTTTATGAATTCCGGTAGTCAGAAGAGTGTCCGATGACATGTTATAATTAAATCGCAGTCCGAAGTAATGAAATGCAAAATTGTATCTCCGCTTAACAGTACGTTGATTAAATCTAGCACAAAACAGACTAGCTACGTCGTGGTCAGGCCCTAGACAAGGAACACAGTAAGAATGAAAATCCTTGAGGTATTTGCTTCCCACATGAAATACAATTAACTTTGACATCGGACTGGAGCAAGAAAGAAGTTTCCCCAACAGGGTACTTAGCTTTCAAAAGGTCTTTGGACTGACTCACCAAAAACAGGAGACAGCTGACCAGCACTTGCTAACTGCTTTCACCGCGCGGCAAGAAAGACTGGAGAACATGGCGTCAGCTGGGAGCTTTATACCCGTCGCTCTGACGTTGGGGAGGATGAGTTCACAGCTGACGCCAGACCCAGACTTTGGGATTCTGGCAGACCAAGGGCTGCCTGCCAGCAGGAAGAACCCTACAGTGATGACTGCAACAGTGAAACACGATCATTGCTATTTAGTGAGAATGCCTTAAGGGTGTGCATGAGTATTTGGTGGTTGACCATATTGAAGGCCTTTGAGAGATCTAAAGAATGAGAAAAGCTAGATATTTTGGTTATGGTTTACAGTGTTAAAAGGACAGGAGGGCTGAGGTGATACTGTGGTATGGCCTAAAAGCCATGCTGACAGTTAGCAAATAGTGTACTCTGAGTAAGATGATGCACAAGTGGTTTACACTTCTCCATACTTTTAGCCAATGGTGACAATAGCTATGGGTCTAAAGTTTGACAGTTCAACAGAGTTGCCTCCTTTATGGAGTATTACGAGATTTTCCAAATTGAGGGGGTGGTGGCTTCAGATAAGGTTCTGTTGGATTATGATGGAGACTGTATGCTATGGCATCTGCTGTTTTTTTGCAGATACTCTGGTGGGAGAAGATCAGCTGCTAGAGTAGTTAAGTTTTAATTTAGATTTGATAAGTGATGTAAAAACAGGCTGAAAGCTAAAGGAGTGTGGTGTACTGGCTGTGAGTTGGAGCAGCTAGGTGCCAGTTGACTGGCTAGGGACTGGATAGTCTCTGAAACTACTGAAGGTATTTGCAATATTCTTTGGTGATAACCAAGAAATAGAAACTATTCCTGTTTCAGTGAGCAGGAAAGCATCTGTTGTCTGCTTTGAAAGGAGGCAAACAGCTGTTAAAAATGTGCTTCCAGAACTGAATTCCTAGGACAACCCCTCATTCAATTTCCATTACCGAATCTGTCGTGGGCCTCCCCAGCTTGTCTGTCCCTACATTTTACTCTGATGAAATACAAGGTGCTTGAAGGGTTAAAAATTGAGGTAACTTCCAATCACAGCCAGCCTGCAGAGGTTACAACTTTGCCCTCTAGCAGATATACCACACTAGTGTGTAACATGGAAAAGTCCTGGGGACCATAGACTAACATGAAGCGGATGATCACAGCCTCCTAGTTTTTGGTCTGTAAAAACCATAGGGCTTGCACCTTAACCCCTGCAGAAAGGCCCCAAGTTAAATCTCCGGTTTTGCAGTTAGCTGAGCAAGGTTAAAAAAGGGATACCAAAATTTGGCTGCAATAGAAATTGCACTGGTAAAGAAAGCCCAAGATTGGCATCTCAATATCCAAAGGACAAGCACTGGTTGCACGTCAGAATCTCATGTAACCTGGGGAGAAGAGCATCAAATGACGAACACCAAAAATCCTAAACTCTGGATGAAGCTCAGGTTTCCAGATAGACCTTTCTACTGTGGTCTTTTGCTGGAGTGCAAAAGATGTCAGGGATTTCTAAAACTATAGATGCAGGTAAGTGGATAATTCAATGGCCCAAAGGAGTCAAGGGTGCATTAAAAACACCAAGGGGCTACTGAAGTATTGTAGCATTAAGCCATATTTGGAAATTTTGCATGGCATCTTCCTCTCTACAAAGTATGAAAACTGAACGTCTTCTAACATTTGGAGTAGAATTAGAAAATTAATGAATCTCAACTGGAGGTACAGATGTCTTGGGGAACCTTGAGAGTACAGCAGTGTTCACGTCAGATACTTAAATCTGCCTCTGTGGAGATGCCTGTAGTCAAGTAATCCCTCGCCCTTGGGAGTGCTAATACGAATCCTAAAAGGGCCCCCAAAAAGTCTAGCCTCATTTTCTTAACACCTCTGTTTCCTGGAAAATAAGTAGAGAAGGCCTGATTTTGCTGGTACCTAGGGTTTTGCCATCCTGTCTCAGCTGCAGGAAAGCACAACTTCACCGATTTCCTGAACAAAGGGGAGCCAAAAGGGCATTAAATAATGCACTGAGGAGCTACTTACAGCATCCTGTAGACATTTAAGATTAGACAGACTGCTGGTTGTAAGGCGCTCCACTGAAATTGGAGATGTTCCGCAGAGGCTGGCGTAGTACTGAAGTTCCATCTCAGCCCTTCAAGGTCTAGAAGAATGTGCAGGTAATAGATGACCCAAGCATTTAAAGGAGCACTACATACTACACTTCATTTCCAAAGTGTTACTCGCCCCATTTTTTTGAATCTAGCATTGTAGCATATCCCTAGTGCCATGGTAAATACTGACTCACTTTTTCATTACCCATTCTTACAGCTCCAGTACTGTGAGCCATCTTTAAGCAGAAAAGTCTCAGAGCTGTAGCGAGTACATGGGCGCACGAGCCATTTAACGCCCAGTCTTTTTTCACCTTTTCCACAGCGGTTGCCGAAGGACTGCCCATAAACAGTCTTCCTGTCCTTTTGCCCAAGCAACGCTCCCAACTCATACCTATGCATGAGATGCTTTCATTTCATCATTTTACTAATAAAAATGCTTTCATTTTACCAATAAAAATGTGATGCTGACTGCATTAGGAACTACTGTATTTAGTGTAGTTGCTGCAAGAAATTGAGGGATTTCAAACATACCCGCATTTTTTTCTTCTATAGGTAGATGTATTACCATATCTTTTGGGTCAGCTCATTTCCTGATAATGTTTTGATGTATATATATTTTTTTTAAATCTAATGCGATTGGTTGCAGTTAGTTATTTCAGCAACCATCACAACGCGTTTCTCTACAGCAACCATCAATGCATTTCTCTACAGCAATCTTATTTAAAAAGTCATCCTATCCCTGCCTGCCCTTCAGAGAATAGCAATCCACAAACATGTGCCTCATGTCCGTAGCTTTATTTTTTTAGTAAACCAGTGTTTATCATGGAGAGACCGAACTTATAAGGCAGAAATCTGGTCAAACTGGGGAAATCTGTTACGTGGAACGATATGCCAGTGTGTTTTTCTTCTTGCAATGTCATAGACCTGACACTAAAGTTGAAACCTACTGGTTATGCATTTTATGCTGGCTAAGGTACACTTGTTTAGCAGGTGTAAAACAGACATTTCCGATTAAAAATAGAAGCATGTGTGTGAATGTATGCCTGTCTGAGTACGAGTAAGATTGATAGAGGACCATTAAACAGTGGTTTTGTTGTTTAGTGAGGTAAAATAAACGGAGGAAAAAAGTTAAGTACATGCATGTGTTTGCGTGTGTGTGTATGCATGCTTACGTGGATGACAGCTAAAGTGTGTATGCGCGTGCTTGGGAAGAATGAGTGATCAAGTTATTTTACACTCGTTAAACAGTTTTGCTGTTTAGCGAGTGTAAAGTGTGTTTAAGAGTGAGCAATCAATCTGTGGCAGAAGCAGGTTAGAGGTTTGCATTCAATGGTATTCCGTTATCGCTAAAAATATTAAAGTAAATGGTGCTAGATTAGTCTAAAAGGAAGGTTCCAGGAATAGTAATGACCATGCCCCACCTAGAAATTAAGAAATCCAACAAACTCTTAAGCAGTTTTGATGTGGAGATAGATATCATGAAGGTCTATTCAGCACATAAGGTTGCTTTCACTCAAGCAAAGGCTCGATTGCATGGGAGACATTTAAAAGTTTTGGGGGGAGGTGGGGATGGCCTTTTTTTAGACCAGTTAGGGTCACCAAATCAGCACCTGGCCCAACCATTTTCAGCACTAAAAAGAAACTAAAGTGCCCAACTCCATGGAGAAAAGGGCTTGAGTCCTGACTGACCTGGATGATCCAAGTTCTAATGACATTTCAGGCACTAAGGAGTTGAGTATGTGAATGAATAGACCATGATGACCATCATCCTGGGGGAAGGAGTGGCGGTCTAGTTGCCTGCCATCAGCAATCCTTGACTTTATGGTGATGAAGACATAGCCATAAATTAGGGACATGGGCTTGGTGTTCCAAAGTTAGGGATGAGCAGTCTTGCTGCATGCACTTGTGCGCGTGCGTTTGCATGCTCGTTTGTGTATCTATACATGTCAGCACAAAAGGGACCACAGGAGGCCATAACTGTGACCAGTGCTCACTAGCCACCAGATAGAGGGATTAGGGGTGTAATCAAGAATGCTCAATTAACTTTTAGAAATTTGTTCACTGTGAGGGGTGCTGTGTAGTTTTATGATCTGGGGCTATTCATTAAACAAATCACTCCCTTTCTGGGGAAGTGTTGGGGTCTAGTCAGGTCATGAGGCATTTGAGATGAAGATGCCCTCATCAATCCCTCAGCAATAGGTGTAAGGTTTGCAGGGGCACAAGCTTTACCATGGTTTCCAGAATACTGCTCCCTCCAGTCAACTCTCCCTTAGTGCAGGTTGAAAACCTGCATAAACACTGAATACGTAACAAGGTGAATTTCAATGGGATAATTATGGTTGTAAGGCATGGATAAACAAGTGACCAATAAAAAATCAATTCTGGAGTAAAATCCAGGATCTCTCATCTGGTTTGGTGGGAACTCTTATTCTCAACTGGAGGACGACAGTCTTAGTTCTTGAATAATGGCAATGGAAGGGATAAAATTGGTCAGGTTAAAAATGCGTGAATACGAGTCCTGATCCATATGTCTTTTCTGACAGAGGTCCATGGAAACAAAGGGACAGATGGCCTGGATGTTTCAAGATTAAAACAGATGGGCCAGGCCCTAGGGCTGCTAGTGCTGGCCACTAGGTTGACTGTCTGCCTAGATTCCTAAAGACACTTTTCCTTTGGGGCAGTGATCTTATGCAAGTTATAAGAAATGGTCTGCCATCTGGACAACCTCTAATTTTTCTGAGATGTTGCATCCAAATCATCTGGGGTGTGCACGCGTGTTATGGAAAAGGAGGGCTGAAACAGCAGAAATTTAACTCAACATTTTTCCCTCCTTCACATTTTCTAAAGGGTTAACAGCTGAAAAAAACTCCTTCACTTGTGAAAGTTTTTCCCCACTTAATCACATTTTCTACATGTTTAACTTCTGGACCAAATATACAGGAGCCTTTAAATGGGAATCTGTAAACGTTAACTTTGTCTTGGCATATTTACAGTAGACTGCAATATGTGCATAGAGATGGACATGCTGGATGTTGCAGTTGTAGCCAGTCCTTCCGTAGCACTGCAGACACCATGCTTCATTAAGTTGGTCATGGAAGATGCATCTATTTAAACTTATTTGAAACATTAACCATTCAACCCAATACCATATTCATGGGTGACTTCCAACTACCTCACTCACTATCAACTGGGAATCCTATGCAACACATGTACATGCACAGATTCCTGGATTTTGTAAACAAACTCCATGGATCAGAGACTGAGTAGGCCAACCAGGGCTCCAGCCATACTGGATTAGGTCCTCTCTAATGTGCATATCCCCTACTGTACTGCCTTCCCGGGTAAGGGAAGACCACAACATGGCCTCCTTCTGAAGTAAAACAAAGCTGGATCCCCAGCTAAGCCTTGAATATTCATGAACTATTCTAAGGCTAAACTCCTATTTGTGAGAAAACCAGGCAAAATTTGAAGCCCCCATAAACCCTGAGAACACTCCTGCCTATGCAGAAATGTTCACAGAAGCCCTGTAGAAGCATTAATAGCTGCATAAATGCATCAAACCTAGCGGATACATTTAACTCCAAATTTACCCCTCTCACCCACTCAACTTTCCTAGAAATATCTTAAAGTATAACTCCCCCCACAATCACTAGGAAACAGGCAGTTAATGCTCCAAGAACAAAACTGCAACAATGGATCCAGACATCCCATGGTGACTTAAATAGCATGAAACATGACCTATCAGGGATATTGGAATTACTATTTAACTGTAGTCTCCAAACAGGCTTCATGCCTCATGAAGCCTGAGAAAGGTGACAGTCATCCCTTTCCATAAATGAGGGCTACCTACAGACCCTGGAAACTAGACCCATAAGTCTGTTTTATATTTAAATCCATGTAAAGAATCATGGAGATTATCAATACAGATACTGTAAGCCTCCAGACACTGTACCCAAAACAGCTTGGTTTCGAAACGTGCAGATCATGCCTACTCAGCCTGGTCAACCTAAGGTCACCAAGACAATGGATGAGGGCAAACTCATTCACACCGTCTACCTTAACCTGGCCAGGGCATTTGACAATACCCCACTCAAACATTGTCAAACTCGAGGTTATGTAAAACCCTGTATATCACCTGGTGGGTAGCCAAATGGCTCAGACAGGATCCAGGAAGTCAGAACTTGGGAGTCCATCTGTACAGAGAGGACAGTCACAAGTGGAATATCTTCGGGATCATTCCTTGGACCACTCATTTTTGGCAATTACTTATCAGAAGTAAAGGCCAATGTTAGTGGTCTTTGGCTGAATTTGCTGACTATTGCAAATTAGCTGTCCTTGAATCCCACACTGACCCAAATGTTCTCCAGGATGGGCCGAGACAAAACTGGTGTCAGAGCCATGGACTAAAACTAAATGGCAAGAAATGCATTAGTATCCTTTGGAAAATAATCAATCCCTGGTAAATATATTGACAACGCACCCCTTAGAGTTGACTCGCTAGTCTGGGACTTAGGGACACATAGTAATCACGTGTTTAGTGTTGAGGAAATCATTCTATGTTGTGCAACTTATAAACAAAGTTATGGAATCTATGTCCAAGGAAGTCATTGGTCCACTATATCATTCATCAGACCTATCTTTCAGTACAGTATGTACCTAAGCAGGCACATCCAACAGCTGGAATTTCCACAGAGGTTCCACACTAAACACATACAGGTTGAACTAACAGTCCTATGCAGACTGCCTCAAGCCCCTATCCTTGTATTCGGTCTCCTACAGGCTTTTGAGGGGAGATCTATGCCTGTCATATATGGCATTGTCAGACTCAACTCTGATGGACCTCCAGGCATACTTACAAAACAGAACCAGAATTACCCATTCTAAAGGCTTAAACCTTGCCCGTCATACAAGTAGGACCTGTTGGACAGATGGCTATGTATCCCAGAGACTACCCAGTCTATGGAACAGGATCCCCTCACTATCCATGTGAAGCAGAGTTCCTTCCTAACCCAATTCAAGTGCAGTTTGTACAATTGGATGGGAAACTGGAAATTCATCCCTGGTTTGGCACCTGTCTAATGGACACAGGTAACCTGTAAATGGATCATCTGCCAAACCCCTGTTTACACTTATCAAGGGTGTCAGAACAGGTCAGAGATTTGATATGTATGGATAGTTTTAAGAAAGCCTGTGTTTAGCCCGGTACACACCCATGAACCGAAGCACCTGCAAGTGGGGCAACTGGGGATAAATATGTCTAGGCTTGTATAAGGTCTAGGTACATTATCTTCTGTGAAGCAGTGAACCTATATACCACTTAGTGTTGGGATGGTGGTGTTCCTCTATCAAGCATAATAGTGAAAGCTGATCTAGGATTTTTCAATTTTTATTTTCATTTCAAGATATCTGTCAATCACTTCAGGCTGAATGCTAGCATCAAGCTTAGCAGATGAAGTGCTGTTTTTCAAAGCAACTGGCAAGCATTGTTTCGAGGTAGCCACACAAGGAAACCAATAACTGCTAGTCAATTGGTAGTATATAGTACTTATTTCAAACATGATCTGTACAAACTTAGATGTCTTGCAATATTCCCTCATGTAAAAGATTACTACAATACACCGAAATGGGCCAACACTTTTTTTGTGTTGTCCATGGCAGATTTTTCTTGGCAGTGGAACAGATCCTGCATAAGTGAACATATATCTTTGGTTACTTTTAGGTGAACTGCCCCTCCTTTGGGGCAGTTCATGTGTATGATGGGGGTTATCCATTTAAAAAAAATTGCTCTTAGTACTTCAGATACTATTGTGGAGATGCCTGGACATACCATAAGCCATTAACACTTACAATTCCCCTGCATATGCAGCATACCTACTTTGAACAATTTGGATTCCTGCATAAGCAATTCAACAGTTCAGCATGACACCTGTTACTCAGCAACCTTCTTCCTGAACTGAAAGCCAAGGACATTGTGTTGCAGAAGCTTCATGGCGGAGACCCTTGTAGATGCTAAGATATGTGAATGGTGCATCCTTCGATCTGGAGTCAGACTTGTAGTAGCCCGTTTTATTGAAAAGGACCATGGAGAAATGTTTCACAGTATTATACATCTGAACAGCACTAATTTGATGGTGTTTAAAAGTAATACAAAAAAGTCTGAGCAATTTTATAGAATTAAATACTGAAAACGTTAAAGTTATGAAGATGCAATAGTTGGAGAAATTCTAACTAGTTAAAAGAAATTAATAGTATGGTACTTAAATACAGACAGCAACTGGAATTTGCAGAGAGAAAAGCAGTCTTCTGGTACATTGAGATAACCCCTATGAGAGAAGATGGTTCAAGATTGTGGTGATGTTGGCTAGGAATAGGTATTGCTTCACATTTGGGATGGAAAAGGTATGTTCACATGCAGGGATATAATTTATTCTGGTTTAGAGCAAGAACTGGATTTGGAAATTTCACTTGTCCAAGTAATTCTTGCCATTTGTACTACTTTAACCACAAGTAAAATTGCTATAAGTTAGTCTCTGGGAACTTGGCAGCACTGCCAAAAAAGCAGACTGTATTGTGTTCATTGAAATTTCTGCAGTAATGACTTCACACTGTACATCACTGCTTTCATGTGCAGTGTTCTTATGAAAGAAAACTGACATTACATAGCCAGGGTTTGTGTTTTTTCAGTTACAATTTGATGCACTAATGGATGACTGCTACGCAAGTTGAACAGAATCAGTTTTGTAAATGTAAATACTTGATGACCAAAGTTTATGTTATTGCTAGATCACTAGTTACAGGACCCATAAGCGATTCCTAGGTTAAAAACCTTACAATGCCTTTGTAATCTTAGCCATGTCTCCCAAACTGCACTTTGCAGATTGTTTAGTGTACAACAGAGACAGAGCATGTAAATACAATGGCTAGATTGTGGGTTAACTGTTTTATACATTTGTCAAGGATTCATTTGCACTGTCAGAGAACTACTTTAAATGGTTTGTGAGCATTGTCCATAGTCTGTGGATCCTTTCTGGACAGAAATGCCTGTCTGGCAAGCTCTGCAACTCAAAAGCCAAAGTCTGGTTACAACAATCTGCTGTGGTCTGTTTTGTGCATGTGCTAAAGGTACATCAGAGATGGGTCATAGCCCTCTACTCCAGGCAAAGATCCCCTCTGAAATGCCTATAGGGGTTTCTGTAAAGAGAGAGCTTTTAGCCGATTAGCCTAGTATCAAGTATTGCATTTATGCCCTGAATTCTCCTGGTTACAAAGCTGTGATTCTAACATTTCAAATGTCAAGTTAGATCCATACTAAAGGGAGAAATGTATGAAATGATAGGTCAAATAAGGGTTTTGAATAGTGTTACTATTTCTGCCTTGGACATGGGTGACGTACTATTCTCTATAAATGTTGCCCAATACATTTTCTTAGTCTCATATTTACGAGAAGTAAAAATGCCATATTTTCCCTGAATACTGACTATGGGTTCATTTTTAGGGTTGTCATTTTTAAGGATTGATATTGGACACTGCTTGTCCAAAGATACATAAACAGGACCACATACAGGACATACCAACTAGCAACTTTGATTTCTCCCTAGTCAGAAGCCAGCAGTAGATTACATAAGTGATTGCAAAGTCATTCCCAATGAAACACTCAGGCGCCCCAGTACCACTATATGCCACAAGCAACTTCAATGCTCAAAGAAGCCTCTAAGGGTAACAGTTTAAGGTGAAGACCCAGGCAGGTGACCAGTGGGGAAACACCAGAGGTTGTGGAAATGCTGAATGCTCTAACATCACATGGACAATGGAAACCAAGTGGAATACAAAATGACAGTATGTGATGCAGGCAATAGAATAGATAAGAGTCTGATACCGGTAGGAAATATAGATAAGTCTGATCCCGGTAGGAAATAAAGTACAAAAGGAAAGCTGGTGGAGGAATGCCAGAGCAGAGGTGCATCAGGACTTCAGGAATGCATGAAGAATGGGATAGCATGGATAGATTCAAGGCACATTAGAAAGACTGGCTGGCTAACTAGGGAGCTATAAATGCAGTTGCGAAACGTGGCAATTAAAGTACTGGCTAGAACATCAGATGTGATATTTTTGATCCTAGTTCATTCCTTACATGCAGGTATCTGTTCCAACCTCGGAACAGAGCCAGCCATCTTCCAATCTCACGTCAGCTACAAACTTGAGCTAAAACTTACCCAGAATTCCCATCTGCCTGTTACCTCAGATTTCATTTGCCACATTGCCATTCGGTCATGTCAAGCTACTTTTGAGCCAAGTACAATTTTTTTCATACTAAATTCTAAAACGGCCTTTTCACAGAAAAGTTTACTTCTTACCTTATCGCATTTAGCGTCCATCCTTTCTTGAATCCTTTCCTCCTTTTTACCGCAAGGTAATTTCTTTTACCATTGTTGGTAAACCCCCTTTCCTTCAGGTAATTCTTGTACCATTGCTGGTATTTTTTCTGGGTTTCCTTCTTTATCATGGCAGATAAAGGTAGTCCAGGATTTAAGAGATGTTTAGATTGTGGCCATAAATTACCTACTTCCGATGCACATTTCCTGTGTGTTTATTGCTTGGGTGTGCCTCATTTAACAGTTGACCCGCCCTGCGGGATTTGTTAGAATTTCTCCAACAGGACGTGGAGAGAATAAATCAATATTGAAGGGGCTACTTAAATCCCCTTTTTTAGAGGCTATTTCTGGGTCGGAGACTTCAACCCCTCCAAGATCACAAGTGATGAACATAAAGGCCACGTGTCTTCCTTCGTCCCCGGCTGGGGACCCCCAGGAACAGAGACCCAAGAAAGCTAAGCTTTCTAGTTCAGATTAGACTTCAGCTCCATCGCTTTTGGTACCTAGACCTTTGGCACAGAGGCCATTGGAGCCATCTGTGACTTCGGCACAGATTAGCGTGCCCTTTCCTGTATCGGTACCAAGGGGCTCCTCGGTTCAGATTTCTTTACCAGTACTGACTGCCCAGTCGATGCAGACTGTCATGGCGTTGGATTTCGACATCCATTGCCCGTTTGGCAACAACGTACCTGATACAGACTATCCTCAGCACCGACCAGTAATCTGCACTGATTTCTTTGGTTCCAGCCTTAGCGCAGACAACCACTTCAGTACAGACCTTATCGTCAGTGCAGACAATGACTTCGGCACAGATTTCCTCAGTGCAGACACCTGTAGTTCAGGCCTCTGAAGCCCCTTGATATAGCACAGTCTTCCCCCTCTACAGTTCCCTTTATGGACCTCACTAAGGAACCGCAGTTGCCTTTGTGGCAGGAGAGTTTTGCTATGACCCAGGGTGTCAGCTGTGGCATATGTAATTTGGTGTTTTATAGCCATCCAAGGAATCAGAGTCGGCAGGTTGAGCCACTTGGGAGAGGGGTGACCCCTGCCCTGGGCACTCATCCCTCTTCAGGTGGACTGGCCTTCCAGCTAATGGAAAAGGCTCTGGCATCAGTTGGTGATCCTGTGCTATCACTCCCTGCCCTCTGGATCACAATGTACACAAGTCGCTCCTAGTGGACACTGGGCTCAAGGGCCTCTGGATATACTCCCACAGGAGACCCCTTTTGCGCAGTCTTCCCCAGCTTCTTCTGAGGAAGTTCATCAAGAGAGCTTGTATAAGAGGAAGCACATGGACTTCAGAGGAGTCCCTTACTGAAGGTACAGACTGATGGGGAAGGGCCCCCTTGCTCACCTGATGGGGAAGGGTCCTCTTGCTCACCCTCTGAAGTATCCTTTGGTGCTATTCTTGAAATTCTTAAACAGAGGTGACTGGCAGCCCTTGAACCCAACCTCTGAAGTGTTCCTGTAGGCCTTTTGCACCTGGCCCCCTACCTCCTGTGTTACTCCACCTGTCGACGAACTGGTCCGACTAGTCATGCAGCATGCGTGAAAGGCTCCAGACACAGTTGAGGCCATTCCAGAGGCCAGATAAAATTGTCCCCCTCCTGCTACTGACCCCCATTGGTCCAAAGGTCTTCCTGTAGCTGCTTTGATGGTGGCCACAACTAAAAGGGACCTGGCAGAAGAAAGCCAGACTGTCCATCCACCCAAAGTTCTGGGCCCTGGATAGAATAGGAAGTGCACTTTTCATCAGTAACTTTTGCAATCAGTTCCCTGAACTATATGGCACACTTTACCAGGCTTCAAAGATTTAATTTGAGCTCTCTCAAACTTTGGCTGGTGCCATGTCTGATAAGGTCTGACAATGTGGCCTCTCAGCTAGCCACCACTGAATTGATATCCAACTCCTCCATGTGCCTGATCTCACGCACCAGAAGGAGCAGCTAGAACGGAGAGTTCAGGCATGGTTCTGAGATGACATGCCTGGATGCGCTTCTGTAATTTCACGGAACCCTTCAAGACTTCCTTTCTCAATGCTCCCAAAGCCTCTTCATTGTTTGGACCCAAGGTTAAAAGCACACTGGCCAGATATGAACAGGATGGTAAGGCCCTTTCTGCCATGGGTGTCAGTTACTCTTCCCCTCAATGGGCTTTCTCCAGAAACCAGAAGAGTGGGAAGATATGGTACAGAAAGTCTCAGGGTCCTTCCCGTGACACAGGCAGAGCTCTCCCTTACAGGCAGAGGGGGAACTCGCAGGGAAGATGCCTTTTTGGGGCAGAGGGGGTCCACATAACCAGGGCTCCAGCGACTTTCCCTGGCCAATCCTACTAGCACTCCTGAAGAGCGGGCCCAACTGCTTTCCTCTGGAAGTGGTTGGGGGTCGTTTCTATTTGTACCCTTCTGCCTGACTAACCACAAATTCTTGGGTACAAAGGAGAATAACCAGAGGTAATCTTTCTTCGATCTTTGTCCCACTCCCAACAAACTTATCAGACGTGCCACCCAGTCAAAGGGCAGCAGCAGCATTAGAGATATCAAAGCTGCTAAGAAAAAGTCATCCAAATAGTCCTTCCAGACCAGATAGGATCCAGATTCTACTCAAAACTTTTTGGTGCCAAAGAAAACTGGGGACTGGAGATCAATTTTGGATCTCAGTGTATTGAACAAGTTAGAGTACAAAAATTCCAGATGGTCACAATACAGTATCCTTCCATTTTTTTGGAAAACTACGACTGGATGTGCTAGATAGATCTTCAAGATGCATACTATCACAAAAGTTGACAGGCCATCAGGAAGACTCCTTTGCTTCCATGAGGGAGCCAGTCACTACCAGTTCAGAGTACTGCCCTTCGGACTCTCTACAGCCCCCAGAGCGTTCACAAAGTACATGGCAGTCACAGCTCACCTGCGACTACCAGGATTCCAGGCGTTTACATACCAAGACTGGCTCATCTCCATCCCCACCAGACATCTATTGGAAGCAGCCCTGGCATACTCTGCAGAAAGGCAAAATCCAATCTCTCATCAGTCCACAGAATTCATAGGGGTCATCTTGAATACCAAATTCAAGAGCATCCATTCCAGAGCACAGAATTCTAAGGATAAAACTGATCCCAATCCAAGGGAGAAATCCTTGTTGGGTTCCATGGCAGCCTCCATCACCATTGTCCCCCTGGCCAGGTTTCACATGAGGCTTCTACAATGGCTACTGCTTACCCAATGGTATCCCTTTCAGTACCCTCAGTCAAGATTCGGGTAACTCAGGTGCAAACAGGATTTAAATTTGTGGATGGTCCACAACCTGTCAACGGTCTCACCCCCCCAACAGCCCAAGGGTACAGTGACCAAACACTCCCTGATGGGGTTGGGGGGGCTATGTCACTATGGTATTTGGTCTAAAATGGAGGCCCATCTGCATGTAAATGTTCTAGAGCTGAGGGTGGTGTTTCTGGCATTGCAAGCATTCCATCCTCTGCTGCCATCTGGGACTATTGCAATACAGACATGGCAGTGGTCTGGTACACCAAACAAGGCGGAAACCAATCTTACCCACTGTCGAGAGACAGTGAGGATATGGCACTGGGTGATTGCTACCAACAGTTTTCTTCTAGCAACGCACATTCCCAGGAGTTCCAATGTGATAGAGACTCAGGTGTATACTACAACCTCACGAGTGGTCCCTGAATCCCTCGACAGCAGTGGAGATTTTCAACTGCTGGGGTCTTCCTTGCTGCGATCTCTTTGCGTCCGACCAACTACAAGTGCCTCTGGGATAGTCACCCAGGGACGTTCTAGTCCACGATTGGCCCTCTGGTCTACTTTATGCATTTTCCTCTCCCCCTCATTTCCCAGTTTCTGAAGAAAGCCCGCCGGTTGAAGAGCAAAGTAATCCTCACAGCACCATATTGGCCTGGTCAGATTTGGTTCCCCTTCCTTTGGCCTCATCTGCTAGATCAACTGTGGATTCTCCATCCAACCCCGGGGTTGATCTCCCATCCACAGAATCTGATTCACCCCAACTTGAACAGCCTGAAGCTCACAGCTTGGCTCCTCCAATTCCTTTGATTGCCAGGCAGAATGATCTTTCTTTGCCAGTACGTGACATTCTTACTGCATCTCAAGTCTTCCACCAAAATTATATTTCAGCAAGTGGAAATGATTTGCTTTTTAGCTGAAAGAAAAACAGGTAGATCCTTTTTCAGCACCAGTGTCAATAGCACTGTAGTATCTAGCCACCCTATTTCAATCCGGTCTATCTGCCTCTACCATTACAGTTCATTTGGCTGCAATATCCAATTTCCATAACTGTGTCCAAGACTCCTCTCTCTGTTACACAAATTATGCAAGACTTAAAAGGCGTGAATCTAAAACCCCCTTTTAGAGGACCTACTCAACCATGGGACCTGTCACTAGTCCAAGCTTTGACAATGCCACCTTTCGACCCAACTTCTTGCGATCTCAAAATATTTGTCATGGAAAACCTTGTTTTTGGTCGCCATTACTTCTGCCAGAAGTATTAGCTTCAAGCCTAATGCAGCAAGAGTTCATATTTAATTTTTCATTGAGAGTCCTTGAGAACTAATCCTTCCTTTCTGCCAAAAGAAATATCTGAAATGTCCATTCAAACCACTGAATTGCCAGTTTTCTTCCCCAATCATTCAAAGGAGAGTATTGCCTACATACCCTAGATATTCACAGGCAACTTTGCTTCTACTTGAACATTAAGGCCTCTCGTAAATCAGACCAGTTATTTTTGGCCTATTCTGGACCTAGATTAGGATATGCTGCTGCTAAAGTCACATTGGCTAAATGGTTGAAAGACTGATCATTTATAGACAACGCAATATTCCATTACCTACCATAAAGGCTCATTCTACAAGGTTGGTGGCAACTTCTGCGGCCTTCCATGCCAGAACATCTTTATATGACATTTGTGCAGCTGCAACTTGGGCTACCACTCATATCTTCAACCATTACAAATTGTATTTGGCCTCCAGGGGAAGAGCATCTTTTGGTTCTATGGTGCTCAGAAAGGTCCTTCCATGAGAGCCTCCCAGGAATAAAGGTAGCTGGTGACTGTCCCACATGTAAGGAATGAGAATTATCAGATAAAGAAGTTAGTCTTACCATAACGTTCCATCTGTATTGTTGATCCTCGTTCAGTCATTACGACCCTCCCTCCTTCCCCCTCCTGTGGCTTCTACCATCCGGTTCTATTAGGTCATTTGACCAGAGATACCTCTACCTTCTTTTGACTTGCAAACTCAATCTGATGCAACAGGGAGAGGGGAATTCTGGGTAAGTATTAGCTTGAGCGTTTGTAGCTGGCATGATCTTGGAAGATGGCAGGCTCGGTTCAGAGGTCAGAACAGATACCCACACAATGACTGAACAAGGATAAATACAGATGGAACGTTACGGTAAGAACATTTTATTGCAAAGTACTCAGAAATGTTAGTACATCCAGCCAGTGGACGTATAAGTGAATTTAAGTACACTTATCTGTTCTTTTCATATAGTTCTGCATTTAATTTATTGTGTTGCTCACCAAATATTAACTCAACTGAAAAGTTGTGGCTGTGTCTACAGTTAGTGCCCCACCCACCCTCCCTGTTATTGTTCTGTGGCTTTGAAACTGCCCACCCTTCTTGTAAATTTGTATTTGGATACTCTTGGGCCCATCTCATTTGCTCACTCAACTGAGTGCAATGAGATCATATTCTGATTTTAGGCACTCTTGTGTACAAAGAGCATTTGGAAAGGACAACCCCTGTAGCCTCTTAATCCTGTTCCCTCCCTCAAAATAAAATATATACATATTTTATTCAGCTGCTCTTACAGTAACTGTCTTAGTTGCTGTTCTGCTGCGTGCTGTTCTGTTCACTCGCTCTTACTCTGCACTTATCACTGCTTGTTAGTAGCCTAATTTACTGCCTTCTACACTTGTTTTTTAGTCAGTTAATTTAATTGCATTTAAACTATTTGCTGTAATTTTGCTACACACATGCGCCAGCCTGCACTACAATTTGAATTGCACTTACTGCTGTTTTAGTGGCTTTTCTGTAAAAAAATTCTAAGCTTTTCTGCCTTTCCTGTAACTAGTCTAGTCCAGATACAGACTTGCTGTATCCAGGACTGTTGGTAAGCTGAGCCCCCCAAGCCTGTGTTGGAGGGAAGCTATCTAGCTCATCAGTGGGAGTGGTAAGTACGAGGTAGCCTACCACAGGAAGAGTGGGTTTTGGCCCAGAAATAGTAGTTAGATGTTAGGGCAGTTTTTCCATCTCTTTCTACTTTCTGGTTTAAAAACCTGTGTTTGCATTTGGTCCCCACCTTTCCTGTAACTAGTGTAGTCCAGGTACAGATTTGCTGTATCCAGGACTGTTGGTAAACTTCTGAGCCCCCCCCCCCCAAAGCCCTTCTGTGTTGGAGAGAAGCCTTCTAGCTTATCAGTGGAATGGTAAGCACTAGGTAACCTATCTACCACGAGTGGTTTCTGGCCCAGAAATTATAGTTTATTGGCCATTTGGGAAGCTTTTCTATCACTTTCAACCTGATTTATAAGGCTGTTTGTGCTTGTTTCCTGCCTTTCTTAGGTTCATACTAGGCTATCTGCCCTAGGGCATTTATAAGCCTAGCCAGAATGTGTTTGGCTTTCGCCACCCATTTTAAATTTATTTTGCTATGCCCTTTTTCGAGATTAGTATACTGTGCCTCTGTAACAGCGACACAGAAGTGATACCCGGGGTAAACCTATGATCTCCCATCCACTCATCAAAATTCCTCTTGGAGAGGAAATGAGGGACTCTGCCTAACCTGGACTGGGATTTTATTCCTGAGTGAAGGGAGCCTCTGGGTTATGAATCTGTCCCTCCAGCATGTCCTATTTATTTCAGTGCTGAGGTTCAAGTCTCTCGAACGCGTAGCTCGATGGGATTTGGATTTTCTGAGGTGCAGCATGTCCATTAATTCCGGGTTGGACATGGCTTTATACGTCAGGCACAGATCGCCTCTGAACAGGCGGTATGCCACTGAGTAGAGCTGGAGTTTCTTTAACCGGGCAGCATATGGCATCTGTTTAAGCCCTTTGATCCTCTTGGTGAGGTACTTTTGGGGTCTTTCCAGTTGCTGCAGGTGTCTGGTAAGGTACATCCCAAAAGGGGCATTGTACTCTATGGGCCTAATGAGGGATGAGTAAAGAGGCACGATGACCTCCCCTGATCTAGATGTGAATCCCTTCATGATTAGGTGGGCTATATAAAATGTTTTTCTAACCACTTTGGCCACGTGGTTGTCAAATGAGAGATTGACATCAACTTGGGTCCCCAGGTCCCTAATTACTTCTTCTGTACTTAATGGATTACCACCTATGTGGTAATTTGTGGGCACTGTTTTTGCCAAAGGGGATGACTATACACTTTTTGGCACTTAGCTTGAGGCCATGGCTCTGGCACCAGTTGTCTGCTTCTACGAGGCCCTTTTGGAAGATGCTTGTGTCGGCTGGAGAGTCGATTATGGTGCCCAGTTTGCAGTCATCTGCGAACTTGGTCAGCCACAGTCCTTCTGTGTTGGCCTGTACACCTGAGAAATATATACCGAAGAGGTCCCAAGACTGAGCCTTGTGGGACACCACTTGTAACTGGTTTGGAGTCTGACATGGCTCCAGCAATTCTAACCATGTGGGTTCTGTCCTTGAGCCAATTTGCAATCCATCTAGTGACATAGGGGTTTATATTTAAGCTGGTGAGCTTATCTATAATGCCTGAGTGGGGTATTGTATCGAAGGCTTTTGCGAGGTCCAGGTAGGCTGTGTGGACCACCTTCCCCTCGTCAATGGCCTTGGTGACAGTTTCAAAGAAATCAACCAGGTTTTTAAGAGGCAGGATCTGCCCTTAAAGCCGAACTGGGTAGGATCCAGTGTTTGTAGGTCCCCAATACATTTATGAGGTCCATGATTATCCTTTCCATAGCTTTGCAGACCAAGCTAGTCAGGCTTATGGGGCGATAATTTCCAGGATCCGTTGAGGCACCACCTTTATGGAGAGGGACCACTGTTGCTGTATGCCACTCTTTGGGCACATATCCTGTAGTAAGGCTGAGATTGAACAGTAGTTTTATGTTTGGGTTTAGCTCTTCTTGGAGTTCATGTAGATGCAGCCCGGGACACAGTCTGGTCCCATTGATGCTGTGTTTTTTGCTTTGGAGAGGGCGGCTCTTACCTGAGCATCTGAGATGTCAGGGGGGCAGCACTCTGCTGGGATAGATATTTACCCTTTTGGTGTGGAGGGGAGGGAGAAGTTTGCGCTGAACCTGTCAGCTAGGATGTTGGCAATGTCTGTGGGTTGGGTGTATTTATCATTTTGGACCAATTCTGAGCATATCTGGGAATTACCACCCAGGTTCCTAACATAACTAAAGAAAGCCTTGTGATTATCCTTAGTGTCCTGTGCAATTTGTCTCTCGAAGCTGGCCTTAGACAATTGTGTGTGCCCATAGTTTTTTGCTAATACTGATCAGTGATGCCTTCCCTTTTTGGGATTTTGCTCTATCATTTAGTAGCTTCCTCCTATTGTATTAGTTTGCTTATGGCTGGGGTCCACCAGACAGGACGTCTGCCTTTGGAGGATTGGGTCTTGGTTTTATATGGGATCGCATGATCCATGCATTCCTGAAGGTGTTCATAGAATGCGTTTATAAAGGATTCTGCGGTCTGGGCCGTATTTTCCATAGGCTCGGGAGCTATGCCCATACCCTTTCCTGTTACTAGTCTGGTCTAGGTACAGATTTGCTGTATCCAGGAATCTTTGTAAGCTTATCAGTGGGAGTGGTAAGCACTAGGTAGCCTGTCTACCATGCAAGAGGAGTGGCTCTTCGCCCTGAAATTGTAGTTTGACCATTTGGACAGTTCGTCCATATTTCAACTTTCTGGTTTAAAAGACCACATCTGCGCTCGTTTCAAATCTTTATGTAACTAACCTACTGGGAAGCACTAGAAAGCCTTAAATTGATAAAAGCCTTCTAGCTTAGAAGAGAGACTTTGGAGTGATTATCAGTTTTCTGTACTTTCTTGCTGTACTTAAGTTTTCCACCTAAACTATGATTTTACAGCAATTGTGATTCAAAAGCTTGTTTTTTCTCACATATTGTACTTAGACTACCACTTTTTTTTATTTAAATTTAACTGTTGTAGGCTACACACTAAAGTGCGATAGCCTTTTGATGGTTTGAAGTCGTTCAAAGCAGTTTTAACTGCATTTTACTTTTTGCCTTATCTTTTCAAAAAAAATTCCTTGTTTCACACCTTTCTAAGCTAGTATAGTCCAGTTTTTAGGCTAGTGCTGAATTCAGGGCCGTTAACAAGTTTGAGTTGCCCATACCCTTCTTGGATAGAAGGGTCTGTTCACCTGTGAGAGAGGGGAGCTTTGAGTAGCCTCTCTGTCCCTGGAGGAGTGGTTCCAGCCTAGAAGTTAGTTTATTGGCCATTTCGGGCTAATTTCTATCTTTCATTTCTCTGCTATAAAAACCACATTTGCACAGTTGTGTGCTGGGCAGTGCTGGTTAGCTAGGGTCAAATTATTCCCGGCTCCACTAAGTCTTCAGTTTTCCCTTGAAACTAGTCAAACTCTCAACCTAAGCACTCAAAAAGCATCTTACAGCCCAGCACTTGATCAGACCTAATAGCAAGCACCAATATACCCTGACACTTGATGGCCCAAGCAGGGCAAGGCTCTTTATTCACCCCTCACCAAGTGACTAAGCAGCTTACCCCAATTTTCCGACATGACCAAAGGGCAATTTCAAGTGTACTCTCCAGTCCAGCTGGTCAATCTGGGTATCCTGTGGCAAGGTTATAACTGCCTCATGTACAGACAACCCTCTACCACAAAACACCAACATATGAGAGAGATGCAATTATACAGCCAAACTGGTGGCTAAGATGTCTCCACTCAAGACTGGAACAGACAGTTAAGAGAAGGTCAACACTTGCACCACACCTCCAGCCGCACAGAGACCTACTAAACTAGCACTGGCAAAAATAGATAAATACACAAAATCATACACAGAGGCTCTAAAAAACCTGCAAAAGCAGAGTCCTCCAAAGCAGACACCCAAATGACCTGCACCTCGTCAAACCAAATACAACAAAATCAGTGTTCTTCACAATAACAGCCCTTAAGGAGAAACATACCCAACACTAGTAATAGGAGACTATAGTCAGTCACACTGACGTCCCACTCACTAGGCTGGACAAGCAGAAGGTTACCGTTAGCTGCCTGTCAGGAGCAAGAATCCGCCACAACACAAGCACTCAGGTCACTCCAGAAGTACAAATATGACTCATTGTTCATGTTGGTGTGAATGACCAGAGACATACCTCCCTTGACTACATGAGACATGGAAGAGCTCTCTGAACATGTAGCCCAGGCTGGTTTGACCCTGACCAGCGTCCTGCCCTCACCAAGAAGGATACCTCCTCCAGTATAAAGAAAAAATGATCAATTTCAACAATTGGCAACTTATGGTGTCATTCAAAAGGGATCCAGTGTCAGGCTGGGACGACATGCTCGACAAGTCACGTTGCTTTGCAAGAGACTTCTTGCAACAGTCACCCCTAGGCTTTCGAATACTGGCCAAGGCTCTTGCTGCCCCCATTGTGCCTTTTTTAGGCAAGGCTCAAAAGTCAAACCCTCCATAAACAGCACAATTAACAAAAAACTGAGGGTTACGCTACTTAACACCAGGAGTTCAAATCTCAAATCTACAAAAAAAATGCATGCACTCGAAGCACTCAGTATGGAGAATGACATCTGTGCAGTAACTGAAGCCTGGTTCAAGGCTCCAGAGAGCACCCCAGCACTACCGGGCTACAACTCGTACCACAAGTTTTGGCCACAGAACACAAAAGGAGGGGGGTGTATCCATATTCATGAAGAATACCTACACCTCCAGGTTAGTGGCGCAGCATGATACCTCTGAGGTCATCCATGTGCAACTAACCTCAGACAAATCTGCAATGCAAATTGTGGCCTGCTACAGATCACCCTCCATGACCCAGGACCACCACTCCACCTTTCTGGAGACACTGGAAAACATGAAGGTCCTACCGAACACCCTGACATTGGGCGACTTCAATTACCCTACCATTAACTGGGAAAACTTATTTTAAATTTATTTCATTTTTACATTTAACCGGGTTAGTCTGGCTGAGCATTTGGCTCCTTTTCAGCAGAGACCCAGGGAGAGAAGCTCCTCAGGACTAGAAAACAATTACATTTTAGTAACATAGTAACAATCAGCTAAGTATCTTCCAAGCAGAGACCTGGAGAGAAAGAAAGCTCCTCAGGCAATTCAATTAGTGTTAATTGGCAGACATGTGAGTTGTCAAACGAGGTTTTAAACATTTAGCAGAAAATGTGACTAGTTACATTAAAGCTGCTTAGAGCAAAATGAGTTAACAAGTTAGGCAGATGCTTATTTAAAGTGGGTAGGATCTAGTTGTATAGCAGTTTGGAAACAAGGAAAGTAAGAATGGCTAGTAGATATAGCGGGGGTTGAGTATAGGAGAGACTAGACAGGAAGGTTGTTTTGACTAAATTAAGAGTGGTTGGAGATAAAGGGAAGAGGCAGAAGCAGGGGAATAGTGTTACAGTGAGGTGGTGAAATAGATGAAAAGATGGTGGTTTCAGGGTGGCTGGCTACAGTGGCAAGACCACTTTTTTAGGTATTTCCTTGTGGCTAATTTGAAACTTTTGCCATGTTGGAGGGATTTTATTTCCAAGGGGAGTTGGTTCTAGGATGTAGCTGGGTTATAGTTAGAGAAGGCAGCCTAGTTTGGTTTTGGGTTTGTAGAGGTCTAATTCTTGATTTGAGCTGCATAGCATCCTAGCAGGGGAATATTTGGATAGAATACTGGAGAGGCTGAGGCAGAAGGAAGGTAGAGGATAGAGTGGATGATTTGTAGTTGGTATAGTTGGAGCAGCTGAGGGAATTCCAGCCAGTCTATTTGCTGTAGTGTTAAGTAGTGGTGTGACTTGGTTAGCTGCAAATCTGGCGATCTTATAGGTAGTTTCAAGCTTCAAGCTGGGAAATAAGTGCAGAATTTAGGTATGTGAATGTGGCAGCTGTACAGGGGTGTTGGAGTAATAAAGCCTAGGAGAGAGTTATTCGGGCAGTGTTAAGTATTTCATGGTATGGAAAAGGTGCCAAGTTTCTGATCAGCTTTTTTTACAGAGTTAGTAATATGGAGATGAAACTTAAGCTACTCTATTGCAACACCTACCAATTTAGTACTAGATTCAGCTGAGATGAGTGTTGCAGGATAAGATGTTGAGTGTGGTGATGTTTTTAGGGAGGAAGAGAAGCTTATTTTTTGGGGGATTAAGTATGTTTATCACTAAGCCAAGTCTCAATAGTGTGGAAGGATACCTGGGTAGTTGAGTGAAGGTCAGTTGGGTTGTCAGCAATGGTTATAACAGTTGAGTCATCAGCATATTGCACAAGAGATTACAGGGGACAAGAGTAGAGCAAGTTGGTGAAAATACTAGAGTAGTGGTCCCAAGTAAGGACCCTTGGGGAGCTTCCATTTGTACGGTGAGAGGGGAGGATAGTGCAAAGAGCCATTTAACTGATTGCTGGCAGGTAGAGATTGCTGGAGAACCAGGAGATAGTAGGGGGAGAGAAATGTAAGGTAGTGAGTTTAACTAGGAGTGGGTAAGAGTGTCAAAGGCTTTAGAAAGGTCATTGAAATAGGCATAAGACAAGTTAATCACGAGCTAGGGATACGGTTGATGAATGATACAAGTGCAGTAGATGTATTACGCTTTGGATGGAAACCATGCTGTGTGGTGTGAAGGTTTTCCTGGTGAAGGTAATGCATTACCTGCTTGTGAAAGCAGGTCTCTAGGATTTTTGAGTGGAGAGTATAGCAATCTGTCTGAAGTTGGATATGTCTGAGGAGTTGCCCTCTGTGAAAGGGTAGAGTAAAGAAATTCTTCCATACAGTGGGGACATAGGATTCGGTTGATTAAGATGGATACTGGACAGGCAAGAGGTTCAGAAGCAATCTGCAGAAGTAAGAGGGTAACTTGTCAAGAGATGGGAGCAAGGTTTAAGTTGAGAGTAATTACTTTAGTTAGTTGATACTGCTTTTAGAGAGTAGAGGGTTTGGAAGAGGTGTAACGTTTGTGGGGGTGGTAGTGTTTCTAAGGGGGAGAGTTTATTATGGAGGTTACTGAGTTTATAAAATGATTGTTAAATTTGTTGGCTATGTCTTCAGGTGTTGCATTGCGACATGGGTTATAGAAGGGTTTCCTGGATGAAGACTCCAATAGAGCTCCAAATTTCTTTGGGTCTGATTTAAGAGTAGAGGAAGGATTGGCATAGAAGTTTATTTTGTCATAATGGATGATTTTATTTCTGAGTTCTTTACATTTCTGAAGAGAAGGGGTCCTAGTTTTAGTCTACATTTTCCAAATCCTGTCCCGGTCTTTCATGAGGGTTCTGGTAGATTTAGTGAGCTAGGGAGCAGTATTAGATTTGATTCTAATCGTGCGAAGTGGAGTAAGGGAGTTAGGAATGTTTAAGAATGCAGTGTTGAATGGACAGCTTCATCTAAAGGAAGAGTGGTGAGGCAAGACCAATTAATTCTGGAGAGTTGATGAATAAAGGAGTTAGAACAGAAATGAGAAAGTGAGGGGGTAATAAATTTTAGGTTTGGTAAGGTGAGGAACATGTCTGGCAACAGTTATAGGGCAGTAGTCACTGAGGGCATTTGGAAGTGTTTGGGAGTTATGAGTTTCGTGGGTAGGAGACTACTACCCAGTCTAGAAGAGCGCTAGCTAGACGAGAATTATTAATGTAGGTTGTGATTAGCTGCTCAAACCCATGTAGGTTTACAGATACTGGTGTTGGGAGCTTGTATTGTAAGCCAATCAATATTTACATCTCCCAGTATAATTAGTTCATTGTGGATGGTATGTGAGAGGTGAGATAGGATGTTCTCATGTTAATATCACCAAGGGGAATAGATTGCTGCGACAGTTATGGTGTTGAAAGTTTGAAGTTGGTCAGTAGGAGTTCAGCTGGTGAGGAGGGCAAGTCTAGTGTGGGACTGATTTGGGAGAGAACTGGAGTAGAGTATGGAGACTATTCCTTTTCTTTTAGGTCGATCTAATCTAAGGATATTATAGCCAGGAAAACTGCTAGAGTACAAGCTCCCAGGCTCAGCGCTTCCTGGAATTCATCAACTCAAATGCCCTGGATCAGCTGGTAAACTCCCCTACCAGAAGTGAAAACATATTGGACCTGGTCATCAAACATGGGTGAGTGTTCCACACCGGAGGTCAACCCATCACTGGTTAGGATCAGACTAATCACTCTGGATGTCCACACACCACCACTCCCAACTAAGGAAACCACAGTAAAAAACTTCTAAAGCAAACTTCACCTTAAGACAGAGGCGGCAAGTTTCATAGCCCCTACGCTAAAGGATAACGCTGCCCATGATGCAGAAACCTTTAAAAATGCACTCTATGAACACCAAGGATGCATGGACCGTGCCATCATTAACAAAACCAAGACTCACTCCTAATAGAAGGAAACCAGTCTGGTGGACCTCTGCCATAAACAGGCTATACAACAGGAGGAAACTTCAGAAAAAAAGCAAATCCCAAAAAGAAAGACATCCCTGATCAGTATCAATAAGAAACTAAGGTCCCTCAAAATCATCCAAGGCTAACTTTGAAAAAATAGACAAGGATTCAAGATAACCACAAAGCCTTCTTTAGCTATGTTAAGAATCCAAGTGTCAACTCGCAGATATGCACTGATGTGCAAAATAGCACAGAATATACTGAACTTATTGATATTGCCAACATCCTGGCAGATAGATTCAGTGCAAACTTCACCCCCCTCACCCCCAAAAGGGCCCACAATACCAGAAAAGTGTAGTGTCATGGAAATCAGACTCCCAGGTGAAAATAGTCCTTTCAAAAGCCAAACAGCGTCAATGGGGCCAGATGGTGTCCCAGGCTGGATCTTGCACAAACTACAGAATGAACACACTGTTAAACCTCAGCCTCTCCACAGGCTGTGCGCCCATAGAATGTCGCACAGCAACGGTTATTCCACTCCACAAAGGAGGGGCCACAACTGACCCTGGAAACTATCGCCCCATAAGCCTGACTAGTCTGGTCTGCAAGGCTATGGAAAGCATCATGGAACTCATTAACAGACATTGGGAGCCTCCAAACACTTTACCAGACCCAGTTTAGCTTTAAGGGCAGATCATGCCTACTAAACCTGGTTGACTTAGACACAGTCACTAAGGCCATAGACAAGGGAAAGTTAGTTCACAGCCTACCTTGACCTCGCCAATGCTTGACACCATTCCCCATTCTGGTATTACATAAACTCAGCCTGAACAAACCCCTACGTCACGACATGGGTTGCCAACTGGCTTAGAGGAACTCACGGAAAGAATAGCAGGCTCCAGGTCCAACTCTAAACCAGTCACAAGTGGTGCCCCACAACGCTCTGTCCTGGGACCCCTACTGTTCGGCATATACTTAGAAGTACAGGCAAAGGCAAACAGAACGACTATGGCTAGCCAAGTTCGCTGACTGCAAACTGGGAGCCAATACTGACTGGCTAACACGGACATCCTTCAAAAGGATGTTACTGAGACACCTGGTGTCAAAGTCATGGCCTCAAGCTAAATGCCAAAAAAATGCATAGTCATCCCGTTTGGGGAAAAAACACCCACCAATTACCACATAGGTGGCAGCCCCCTTAACACAGAAGAGGTAAAGAGATCTGGGGACCCAAGTAGATAGTCTCTCCTTTGACAATCACATTGCCAAAGTAGTTAGGAAATCCTATGTGGCCCATCTAAATGGTTCGCATCTCGAAAGGTTAGTGCTCCTTTACTCGTCACTCAGACCCATCATAGAGTAACAATGCCCCATTTGGGATGTACCTCAAAGAGTCTTCCAACAGCTGGAGAGACCACAAAAGTACCTCACCGAGAGGATTACTGGGCTCAAAGATTTGTGCAGCCCGACTGAAAAAAAACTCCAGCTAAACTCAATGGCATATCACTTACTCAGAGATGATCTCTACCTGACTTAAAGCAAAGTCCAACTCAGAATTGGACATGCTCCACCTAAAGAAATCCAAGTCATTGAGCCACGCACTCTAGTGAGCTAAACCTCGCCACAATAAATAAAAAATGCTGGAGGGATAGATTCCAGTCACAGAAACTCCCCATCCTTTGGAACAAAATTCCAAACTACATTAGGCAGAGCCCCTCACTAACACTCCAGAGAAACATTGACGAGTGGATGGGTCAACAGAAAATACACCCGAGATCACTTCATTGGCTCTGCTTGACAGAGGATCAACGAAAGCAGACACTCTGGCTAGGCTTACAAATGCCCTTTGGCAGATATGCTATTCATAGGTAGGTACTAGGTTATTAACCCTGTTCTGGTGTCAGTGTAGTGGGCTTGCCACAACCAGACACCTGTAACCATCAGCCACGGCTTGGGCACCTCATCTGTTGTAGCATTTTTTGTGGAGAGGTGGGCAATATCACATGGTTCACAGTTACGTTTTTGGTGTTTGTGAGTTTAGCATGGGTGGTGAAAGTGAGAGCCTGGAAGGGCTGACAAACCGCTTAGAAGACCTGGACTCAGTGCAGTTTGCTTGCCCAAAGTTATACTGTGTTGAGAAGGTTTACCCGTTTTCGGACTGTTCAAGTATAAGTCGCTTGGAAACTGAATTTTGTTCCCAATGAAACAGTTAAGTTGGACAGGGAAGCTCTCAGATTTGTTTAACCCTCTCCAAATTTTGAAAAGGTTATTTTGCTCCTTTGTCCAACTGCATTCAGAAACCAAACTGAACAGAGAGTCTCTGCAATATGCCAATAAAAATGACAATAAATGGAGTGGTTTTAGAAATGAACGCAGGAACCCATGAACAAAGGAGAAGCAACGACATCAGAATTAGTATGCAAAGGGCATTGTGGCCGAGGTTCTTTGTGTTTCACTGTTGGTCATTACATTTGGGTTAATCTGCTGGCAGGTTGGCCTGATTAACAGTCTTGGGTCCTGCATTGGTTGATGTCCCTTCTGACATTAGGTAGTCAGGGGTATAAAACATGCAGCAGATGCCATTACATCAGTCTTTCTTGCCATGCGGTGCCCGAAGCAGATCGCAAGTGCCGGTCTGTCAACACCTGAAAATTTCGTTTGAGTTTCAGATCCGAAATATTAAACTAAAAAGCTAGTACCCTGTTGGGGAAGCTTTCTTGCTCCTTACCGATGTCAGTAAAAGTTAACAATTACTTGTGGGAAGCAAATACCTCAAGGACTTCCATTTCTACTGTATTCCTTGCCTAGGCCATGACCACGACATACCTCGATGCCGGTTCTGTACTTTAATCAACGCACTATTAAACAGATACATTTTTGCTTCTAAATATTTTGGCTCATGTTTTAATTATCCAGAAATGTCAGACTACCGGAATACCTAAAAAATGCAAAGACAGGCTGTTGAGATCCAAAACTGCTGACACTAAGCCAGTCACCAGTTCTCAGTGAGGTGAATTTGCAGCCCCTGATACCCACTAATTCTGATTCGCAGGCCTCTACTGAGACCCATTAAGTCCAGCATGCCGTCGCGAGATGCTTCAATTAAGGAACCTGCAGATGTGTCTACCTTGCATGGGTCCAGAGCCGCTGTGCAGGCACCAGCTTCTGAGGGTGTTTTCAGGCCTACAGATTGTATATTAGAGGCCATCTTCAAAACTAAGGCCAAAATCTCAACCTAAAAAGACACCTAGGCCACATGTGCAGGCCCCTATGCTTAAGAAACAAGTGATCAAAATGGCTGAACATTTGATTACTCTGATCAGGGGTAGTCAACCCCCCTTCTAAAAGGCCTAGGCAAGATATGGACTATGAATGTGACAGGATTCTATTTCTTCTGATTCTTTGAATGAACAGGAATGGTCTATACCTACTTGAGGACTATGATGCAGAAGATTCCATTCCTTCTGCTTCAACGCCCCCCCCCCCCCCCCGAGGATTTCTTTTGGGGAAACTTTACATACCTTAAGGGAACATTTCCACTGGGAAAGTCAGGATTTTTCTGAATCTAAAAAGTGACTTAGGGATTTTCTTCCTCAGCATAGGCCTTTGGCTATACATCCTGTTCGGACATTGATGTTTTCAGAATCTAGTATGGCTGATTCTTTGCCTCCGGCTCCTTGTAAGAGACAAAAGGGTTCCTGACTCCCACATTCCTTTTCAAAAATCCTGTTGTGGATCCTGAAACCATTTCTCAGGGTCCCAAAGGCATTAAGGCTTCTACTGCAAAAAATCCTACCCCTTCTGATAGAGATTCCAGGGCGTTGGATAGATGGGGTAAAAATTTACACTACTGCAAACTTGGCAATCAGGGCCTTAAACTGTCAATTTCATATGCTTAAATAACAGCATATCATGGGACTGCTTAAACAAAAAGTTAATTTCTGTGTGTGGAAGATAGATTTACAGGATCTATTGCATTCAGCTGAAGTTGGAAAACATACTTTGCAATATGGTTTTGATTTGGAGGCCTCTTGCAGGGCTGCTGTAACAGACTGTGCTAAGAAGGCATGCTTGGGCTCAAAGAGCAAACTCTGCCCGATCATGTTAAAGCAAAATTGCTGGATGCTCCTTTACAACAGGACCATCTCTTTGGTAAGGCTGAAGCTCTTAAATATGGAAGATAAAGCTAAATCTATGCAAGATTTCTTACAATTGCAACCGCCAAGATTTAGTAGGCACTGGCCTAAGAACTAGTCCTTTCCAGTTCCTTCAAGAGCCACTCAAGTCAAACCCAAACATTCCAAAGGCACCAAGTTTCAGTCCCAAGGGACTTTCAGAACACAAAGGGGTGCCTCTTCCAAATCTAAAAACAAGACACCTCCCTATGGTAAGCAGTCTCAATGACTTCAGTTTACACTTACCAAACACTTAACTTTTAGCCACCCCTTTGGGGGGAAACTGGCTCTTCATGCAAGAAACTGGCAACTTATAACCCAGGACAATGGCTTCTAAATATAGTACCCCAGGGATACATGTTTCATTTCCACATGCTGCCAATTCCAAACGGATGGCCAGACCTACCCCCAAATCAGTGGATAGAGGCCCAGAAACAAGTACTTTCCCTTATGAGCATGAGAGCTATTCAACTAGTACCAGAAGAAAAGGGACACTTTCTATTTCAGGACTTTTCCTGGTACCCAGAAAAGACATCATGGCGTCCAATTCTGGACCCATCTACTCTAAACACCTTTCTGGACATTCCAAAATTCAAGATGCTGACTTCACCAGTTACTTCCTATGCTAGGCAAAGATGCCTGGTTGGCAACTCTAGATTTTAAAGAGGCTTACCTGCATATCCCAATCAGGGAATCTTGTAGAAGATGACTCCGCTTCAAAGCAGGCTACTTGCGTTACCAGTTCTCTGCAATGCCCTTTGGCTAATCTAATGCGCCCAGGGTCTTTACAAAGTGTGGCTCCAGTAACTGCATTTTGCAGGCAAAGAAATATTCAAATATAGCCATACCTGGATGACATTCAGGCAGAAAACAGGGACACTCAAACATCTGGCATTTGTAAAAAGGGTTCTAACTTGTCTAGGGTACACAAAAAGAAAAACTGGTACCCTCAAAATTACATTCCTGGGTGCAAGCTTGAACACAACTACTCAGATGGCTTTCCTTATGCCAGAAAAGCAAATTCATTTGGTAACTTTAAACAGGTTGCCACAAAAACCCTATCTGCAAGACAAATTCTGCAAGCCTTGGGGTTCATGGCCTCCTGCATTCTTCCAATTCCATATGCAAGACTGCATGAGGAAACTTCAGTGGTACAGTTTATGGAGCCAACATTGTCAGCCTGGAAACGATCCCCATCCTACTTTTGCCTGAAACTACAGTTTCTATGGTGGGCAGACTGCCACCAAAACAAGGGACAGTCATTCACACCACCCCCTGCCGCCCAAACCCTAACTACAGACAGACTGCTTGGGGGGGGCTCATCTGGAAGGGAAGTGCATTCAGGGCAAATGCAGCCCAAATCAAATGCACTGACAGCATTCAAGGACTACCTTCATCCAGGACAATTACTGAAGACTACCACGGTTGTGGTACATAAACAAGCAGGGGGGTACACACCTGCCCCCCTTTGTAGACTAACCATGGCATTGTGGAACACTGCCTTGACATACAACTACAAGCTCAATTCCTGCCAGGAAAGCTGAAAACTGGCAGACTAAGCAGAAATCTCATGGACCCTCACAAATGGAGACTGGAACCACGGATTTTCAACATGTTGACATGCAAATGGGGGAGCCCAGACAGATTTTTGCCTCACCAGAACAGTTGAACAAATTTTGCACAAAAACTCAAAAAATCCTGGAAAGTGGATGCTCAGTCCTTCGGCTGGAAAAACCCAGTCTGCCTTTCCCACTATGCCTTTGCTCTCCAAAATTCTACTACAAAAGTCAAACTGGCCTCGCCAACACTGGTACCCACACCTGCACAGCGTCACCTTCCACCATGGCACCTACCTCACCTTACTATCTCAGCAGAACCAAACTCTGCGCACTCTGCTCCAAACTTTTGAATCTTGCAGCGTGGCTAATCACCTAAATTCTCCCTTAGCATCCCTCAGCAAAGCAGTGATGGGTGTCATTTTGGAGGCAAGACCTTGTACTAGAAAATCTTATGCTGACAAATGGAAAAGCCTGACTGGACTCAATCTCAAGGGAAAAGCACAGTGCCCAACGTTCCTCAGACTTGTACTTAAGAGATGCTTCACAAGGGCCTGTCCTTTTCTTCCATAAAAATCCATGCCTCAGCCATTTCAGCTCATTACAACACAAAACCTCCCCTCTTATCCTCTGCTAAAGCAGTATTTCAGAGGGGCCAAAAACTTAAGACCACCCAGGAGAGCTCAAACCCCTGCCTGGGACCTCAATTTTGTACTGGAGATGCTCACTCCCTCCTTTCGAGCCAACGGCTACTGCAGACTTAAAATCTCTCCTGGAAAACAGCTTTCCTTTTAGCAGGCCCTTCAGCTAGAAGGATTTCTGAATTACAGGCTCTTATGGCAGTGGAGCCTTTCATCATTTTTCATGCGAACAGGGTACCTCAGGACCAATCCATCCTTCATGCCTAAGGTGGTATCCAGTGTGGCTCTTAATCAGACCATTCATTTGCCACCTTTCTTTCCCAATCCACAGAACAAGGGGGATCAGATTCTACATTCATTGGATGTACACAGACAACTTAGATTTTACTTAAGGACTAAATCTCAAAGAAAATCTGAACTGCTGGTGACATTTGCTGCAGGGGCATAGGGAAAAGCTATTTCAAAGCAAACCATTTCCAAATGGATAAGCCATTGTATTCATTTCTATTTATGTGCGTGTATACACTAAATATATTGGAAGATTTCTCCAGGCCTCAGTTGAAAACTGGCTTTGTTCCAAGTTGGACTTTCCTGGTTAATAAACGTTAAAATATATATATATATACACATATATATACATATATATATATATTCTATATATACACACACACATATATATATATATATATATATATATATATATATATATATATATATATATACACACACACACATATATATATATATATATATATATATATAATGTTTTATACACATGCATATACACGTTTTTCAGTGAACCTCAGTAACACTGACAGCAGATTAGTGGCTCTGCTCAGTAGTGGATGTCCCATTTATTGTACACCGGATGTCCCATTTATTGTACACCGGCACAAGTATGGTTATTCTACAGTCATCTAGTATATGCCTTTCTCTCCAGAGTACCCTCAGAAGTAATTTCCACCCCCTCAGTCAATTACAGTGGTTATAAAAAATGTACACACCCCTGTTAAAATGCCAGGTTTTTGTGATATGAAAACTTGACATCGCAATAAATCATTTCAAAACTTTTCCCCACCTACAAAGTGACCCATAACCTGTACAATTTAATTGAAAAAACAAACCTGTTAGAAAAATATAAATAAATAACGTACAATAAGCTGGTTGCAAGTGTGTATACCTGTAAACTAATACTTTGTTGAAGCACCTTTTGATTTAATTACCGCATTGTCTTCTTGGGGTGTGCCCTGTGTGGAGTCTGCATGTCCTCCCCATGGTTGGGTGGGTGTTTGAAAGACGTGCGTAAATGGGCGTGCCTTCGCTGAAGATTGGACGTCGAACTGGCACCTCGGCATTTGAAAATCTGCCAATCATTAGTGGACCAGAGTTCCACTGTGGTGGCCCCTAACCAGGAAAAGCCGAAAGACATTCAGTCTTCTTGGGTACACACCTGTCAGTTAAAAACTTTAACCCCAAATAAATCTCAGCTGTCCTAGTAGGATTTTACTGATATTTACTCGGTTACCTGCTACAGCAAAAGCAATGCTCGCAGAAAGCTTACAAAGCATTAAAGGGATCTCATTGAAGGGCATCAGTCAGAAGGGTAAAACATTTCTACAGCATTGGGTATACCATGGAGCACAGTGAAGACTGTCATCAAAAAGTGGAGAAAATATGAGAGGGTGTCAAGAGACTTACGGCATCACTGAAGGAGCTACAGGAATTTCTGGCAAGTACTGGTTGTGTACTAAATGTGACAAAAATCTCCCATATTCGCCATATGTTTGGGCTGCAAGACGGAAGCCTTTTCTTACACAAAATCCAGGCCTGGCTAAAATTTGCAAAATATATCAAGTCTCCTAAATGGAAGTGGGGAAAGTGTTATGGTCTGATGAGACCAAGGTTAACATTTTTCCCAGAATTCCAAAAGGAACATTTGGCTCAAAAAACACCACTTTGCATCACCAGACCATCCCCACAGTGAAGCATGGTCGTGGCAGTATTATGCTTTGGGGTTGCTTTTCTTCAGCTGGAACTGGAGCTTTAGTCAAGGTGGTGGGTAATTATGAACAGTTCCAAATACCAGTCACTTTTGGCCTAAAACCTTCAGGCATCCGGTAGAAAGCCGACGATAAAAAGGAGACCTAAACCCAATAGAAAATCTGTGGGGTGACCTGAAGAGGGCCGTGCACAAAAGATGCCCTTGCAATCTGACAGATTTTGACTGCTTTTGCAAGGAAGAGTGGGCAAATATTCCCAAGTCAGTATATGTGCCATGAGGATAGATTCCTACCAAAGACTGAATGCTGTAATTAAATCAAATGGTGCTTCAACAAAGTATTAGTTTAAAGGCACACAACGCATTAGCACAACTTAAGGGGCACGCTAACGCATTTAAGGGGCACGCTGGCATTTAAGGGGCACGACAACGCGTGTAAGGGGCACGCTGGCGTGCCAGGGGCACGCAACGCTTAAGGGGGCAACGCTGCGTAGGGGACAACGCATTTAAGGGGCACGCACAACGCTTAAGGGGCACGCTGGCGCATAAGGGGCACGCTGGCGTGTAAGGGGCACGCTTAACGCTGGCTTAAGGGGCACGCTGGCGTGCAAGGGGGACAACGCTGCTTAAGGGGGCACGCACAACGTACTTAAGGGGGCACGCACACTTGTGCAACCAGCATATTGTACACCCCCCCCCCAACAGATTTGTTTTTCAATTGAATTGTACATGTTATAGGTCACATTAAAAGTTGGAAAAGTTTTGAAATGATTGTGGTCTCATTTTCATATCACAAAAACCTGGCATTTTACCAGGGGTGTGTGCACTTATATCCACTATCTGCTGTGACCTTATCTGAACCTGCTGCTTTCCATGGCTTAAATTTTCCTTAGTGCTCTATGGTGGGCTACTTTTCTTTCATTATAGGCTGTTTCTGGGGCAATATTTTTTCTCTGCAGTTTACTTCTTTCAGAAGCTGCTTGGAATACTTTCCCATCTGCCTTAGATGTCCTGTGGACTAGTGAGCAGGTTGATGCTGGCTTCGCTTTATGAAGAGTATGTGACTGCCTTTATCTTTGTTTTTGCCCTGCAACCTGATGTAGTTTCCATCAGCCACGTGTAAAGTCACTTTCCAGAAGGTGTTACCATTGCCTCCAATGCCCTTTTCTTAGATACTCCAACTCCTTTCTTAACTTGGTTAGGAAAGCAGTAATCAGATAGTGTTTTCTATCTCCCACCTTTTCCTCTGTTTTGCAGACTTCCTAAACTAATGCATTCTACTGTCCAATTTCATTAAGTAGCTTATTAACAACGGGTTTGGCCACATCAGTTCATGACTCCTCACACATGCTGGTTTGAGGTGTTGCCATTCAACTACACCTATTTCCTTCTCTACTTGGTGGAGCCCTGGGTTTTTTCCTTTAACTATTGTAACGTCCAAATTTCACTTGGAGGGTCAGCGAGGGGCTATGTCTAACATGAATTGGGATTCTATTTCAGAATGAGGGGAGCCTCTGGGAAATGAATCTGTCCCTCCAGCATGTCCTATTTATTTTTGTGCTGAGGTTTAGGTCCCTGGAGTGTGTAGCTCTAAGGGACTGGGATTTTTGAGGTGAAGCATATCCATTAATTCTGGGTTTGACATGGCTTTGTACGTCAGGCATAGATCACCTCTTAGGGGTAGTAAGCAACTGAGTAGAGCTGGAGTTTGTCGAGCTGCATAGGGCATCTGTTTGTAGCCCATGATCCTCTTGGTGAGGTACTTTTGGGGTCTCCAGTTGCTGCAGGTGTCAGGTAAGGTACATCCCAAAAGGGGCATTGTATTCAATTATGGACCTGATGAGTGATGGGTAGAGGGGCACAATGACCTCTTGATCTAGATGCGAACCCTTTTGTGATAAGGTGGGCTATATAGGTCTTTCTAACCACTTTGGCAATGTGATTATCAAAGGAGAGATTACCATCTAAATTGGTCCCCAAACCTCTAATTACTTCCGTACTTAATGGATTACCACCTATGTGGTAATTTGTGGGCACCTTGTTTTTCCCAAAGGTGACGACTATGCACTTTTTAGCATTTAGCTTGAGGACGTGGCTCTGGCACCAAGCATCTGTCTGCGAGACCCTTTTGGAGGATGCTCGTCAGCTGGAGATTCGATTATGGCCCCCAGTTTGCAGTCATCTGCAAACTTTTGTCAGCCGTAACACCCCCCGTGTTAGCCTGAACCTCAGAAGTATATACTGAACAGGTCCCAGAACTGAGCCCTGTGGGACGCCACTTGTAACTGGTTTGGATTCAGACATGGCACCTGCGATTCTGACCATGTGGGTTCTATGAGCCAGTTTGCAACCCATCTTGTGATATAGGGGTTGATATTTAAGCTTATAGGGGTTGATATTTAAGCTGGTAAGCTTATTTAGGATGCCAGAGTGAGACAGTGTCTAAGGATTTTGAGAGGTCCAGGTGGGCTGTGTGGACCACCTTGCCCTCTTCTATGGTTTGGTAACTGTTTCAAAGAAATAAACTAGGTTTGAGGCAAGATCTGCCCTTAAAGCAGAATTGGGTAGGGTCCAGTGTCTGGAGGCTCTCAATGTCTGTTTATGAGTTCCATAATATGCTCCATAGCTTTACAGACCAGACTAGTCAGGCTTATGGGGCGATAGTTTCCAGGGTCCGTTGTGGCACCACCTTTGTGGAGTGGGACCACTGTAGCTGTACTCCATTCTTTGGGTACATATACTGTAGTAAGGCTAAGTTTGAACAGTGACTTAATGTGAGGGTTCAGTTCTTGGAGCTCGTTTAAGACACAGCCTGGGACACAGTCCAGTCCCATAGATGGTGTTTTTTGCTTTGGAGGGGGCAGCTTTCACCTGTGCATCTGATGTCAGGGAGGTTATATTCAGTTGGGATAGGCATTTGCTCCTTTGGGGGAGAAGTTTGCGCTGAATCTGTCTGCCAGGATGTTGGCTATGTCTGTAGGTACGGTATATTTTGTAGTTATGCAACAATTCAGAGCATATCTGGGAGTTTCTGCCCATGTTCCTGACAAAGGCCTTGTGATTATCTTTAGTGTCTAGGGCAATTTCTTTCGAAACTGGCCTTTGATTTTATGAGGGATCGAAGTTTGCTAATACTGATCAGAGATGCTTTCCCTTTTTGGGATTTTGATCTGTCATGTAGTAGCGTCCTCCTGTTGTATAGCTTATTTATGGCCGGGGTCCACCAGACCGGTCTCTTGTTTTTGGAGGGGCAAGTCTTGGTTTTATTTGGGAAAGCACGATCCATGCATTCCTGCAGGTGCTCATAGAATGCATTTGTAAAGGATTCTGCGGATTGGGCTGCATTATCCTCTGGCCCAGGGGCTTTGAAGGATTCCACCTCAGTCTTGAGAAGTGCAAAGCTGGCTTTTGAGATTCTTTACGGTGATTTCCTTGGCTTAGTGTGGCAACCTGAGGTTTATGCTGTGGGCAGACTGCTTCGGGGAGGATGGCTCTGAAATCATTGCTTATACCCTTGTACGCTTTCCTTACTAGAGTAAGTCTACCAGAGTTGGATATTGGCCACTCTTGGATGTGAACTTGGTCTCTTTCTGAAACATGTTGGCTACTGTAATGTAGTCATTTGCCAGAGTTCTCGAATGGCATCTTCCTTAATCCTGTTGGCCCACCTATGTGGAGCCAGGCAGTCGTCATCTCCTGTTTTGTCTGTCCCAATATGCGCATTCAAGTCGGCCATTAACACCAATTCATTTTGTCCAGCTGTCTATAGTAGGTCCTGCAACTGCTGTCTGAATGAACTCCTTTCATCAGTATCACAACCCTGCTGTGGGTCATAGGCTGGGGTCATTACACTAGAGACAGACTGCCATGAGCCACTAATTCTGTTGCCCACTGGCTTAGGATGACTCACCAACATTTCAACACCAGTTCTGTCCTAACCACCTGAGTACTAGGACTTAAAAGTAGCTTGGCTGCACTGAATTTACATCTTGTCTTCTGGATAGATCGATGTCCAGCCTCCTCATCATGCCATCCACTTCCAAGCTGTCCTGCAAGCAAACCAACATTGTGTAGCAAATCTCAGTTCATATTTGGCAGGTTCATTTATGTGCAGAGCTATCCAAGGTAACCAATGCTGGACAACTGGACACCAGCTGGCCAATAGCTATTTGAGCCCATGGTTCTGACCTTCATGGCAGGCGCACACAGCCAGTAAGGGCCACATACTAATTTTGTGGAGTGCACTCAAAGCTTAGCTTAACATCTGCATTTTCCATTTGTGTTAGTCCATCTGAACCTTTTTCAGCGGAGGCCCAGGGAGAATTGCTCCAGAAATTTACACAGAAATCAAAACATTACCATTTATAATTTTTTTTTTTTTTTTTTTTTTTAACTTCCACAAATTTACATTAAAAAAGATTAGTATTTGTAAGTTAGAAACAGAACAGACGAGAGTTACAGTAGGCATTACACTTAGAATATGTGCAGGAAACAGTAGGTTTATCATACAGTATTCGGAGTTAAAAAAAATCAGCTAAGGTGGTGACAGTTAGAAGAGGTCATATAAAAATACAGAATATTTACAGAGTATATCAAAACACCTAACACTAAACAGGAATTACACTAGTAAAAGGCAGGAAAGTAAGATTTCAATCAGCAAGGGACAGTTTATGGAGGATATTTAATAGTGGATGAAAAGTAAGAGTAAGCAGTACAATTCATATTTCACACATTATGTTCCAAAAACCCACGAAGCATGGTAATATCTAAAAGTAGGCAATTTCTTGGAAATATACACTGAACAGAGAAGTAAAAAATGGAAAGTGAATAGTAGACACGTGAGATATGGTAATATCACTTGGCCCCAACAGTACTTCTCCAATTGTCAGAGTTGAGATCCTGCAGTTGTTCACTGGAATTAATGGTCCTACAGTGGTATTACAGAAGGGGTTCCCAGTGGTGCTGCTTACATTGTCAGATGTACATTAGTTGATTAGAATGCCTGAACACAGCAGTGGCTTCACTTTCACACATGTTCCTGATAGGTCAGATAGGTCTATATTAATTTTCTAGGAAATGAATCTGAAGTGTGCATACCAGTTGGATTATACTGTTTTAAACTGTACCAGGAAGCCATAACGATACTGTGTGATCTGTTACAGGGAGTGGACTATTCCATTTACAGTACTGTAGTATGATTCAGTTGTACATAAATGCCACAATATGCTGTAAACAAGAGTCATCACCAATTACATGTGCATTCCATTTGGTGACATGCCTTTGTGACTTGCAAAAGCAGTCTATGCTACACATGTAAGGAAATGAGTGATAGGTGGGAGGATTAGAGATTGCACAACTATGGAAGTAAATGTTTTGAGCTACTGTCTGGTGCCCAGTCCATGTTTAGATGCAAGTTGTGACACAAGTACCATGTGAATATTTAGTGTCTTCAGTTTAAAAACTGCTTCTAGCTTGACGAAATGTGCAAAATTTTGAATGTCAATACTGAAATTTGTACTGGCAGACTGCAATGGACAGCAATACTGAGACAGAATAGTATGCACACTGTTCAGAACAGAGAAGGCACTGCATAGCATGAAGAATTTTAACTACAAAGTTGACCAAAAAACACCAATATGTGCAGATAGTAGTAACCACAAAATATAAGGAGACATCAGTAGCATGCACAAGGGATAACGCAGAAGACTGAAATTCTACGCAAGGCAAATATGAATATTCTGAGTAGAGTATTATTTGCAGAGACACCAATCTCTGTGGCGGAGACTAATTGTAACCTGTGCATGTTACAGGCACATTTAGAGGAATGCTTACACCTTTATATGCAGGATTGCTAAATGCATTTTTGTAACCTGAATGGCTAAAAGTGCTATTCAGATGATAGGAGTAAGGAGGGATGAGGGAACACTTAATGGTACACCTGGCAGACTGCATGACTACGCAAACAGATTTGCTTGCAAAGCTGACTGAACCTTGCAGGGTGGGAAATCTGATGCTCTTGCTAGTAGGGGGTTGGAATATGGGAGGAGTAACTGAAGAAAAGTACAGTTTTGTACCTACCATAAATGTAGATGTTAGAGTGTTCACACTGCTGCAGTCATTTCACTTGGGTTACCCTGCCGTCAGGCGGTCCCGTAGTCGGCCAGAGTTCCAAAGTTTTGGTCCAGCGTCTGTTGCCGTCGTTTCTCCCCTGACGTCAGTGCGCCAGGGGTATAAGATGCATCAGATGCCATTTTCTTCAGTTTTTCTTGCCCCAGATGTCAGGTGCCCCCAAGTAGGTAGGCAACATATTGCTAATAAAAGATACACATATAAAAATACCTTCAGTTACAAGCAAATACACCACAAAGGTTGTATAGGATAGAAAGATATAGATAAGTCCAGCTAGTTCAGAGGGGATGGAGTGAGGATAACTTGGACTGCAGCAGTGTGAACACCAACATCTACATTTATGGTAGGTACAACACTACTATGTTCATAGTGTTACACTGCTGCGGTCATTACACGGGGTAGAATCCCAAAGCTAAGGTTGGGTGGCTGGTCTATAAAGAGTTAGGATTGGCTATGAGGCCCTGCAGAAGTGCAGTGGCAAATCCTGCTCTGGATTTAGAGTAAAGAAGCAGGTGGTAATGCTTGGTAAAGGTGTGCACTAAAGTTGCAGCTTTCAAAATTTCCTTGCTAGGTACTCCTGAGAAAGGCAGTTGAAGTGGCTGTTGCCCTGGTGGAATGTGGCCTAATGTTATTTGGAACTGATTTTTCCATACTGTGTAGCAGTAACTTATACAGTGTCCTATCCATTTGGATATAGATAGCCTTGCCCTGTGATCCTGCAGCATGTGACAAACAGTTGCTCAGTTTTCCTGAAAGCTTTTGTTTTGTCCAAGTAGAAGCGTAGCTGCCTGTGTATGTCCAAAGAATGCAGAAGTTTCTCACCTTTATTCTGGGGGTTTGGATAAAAAGTTGGCAAATGGATGATTTGGTTAAAAGCCACACCAGATACCACCTTCGGCATAAAGGTAGGTGTGTCCTTAAAGAAACCCTGTCCTGATTAAAAATTATAAAAGGTTCCACTGCCATTAATGCCTGTAGCTCCGAGACTCTTCGTGCTGAAGTTAATGCCAGCAGAGCAGTTTTCCATAAATTTTAGATCAGCTGTATTAGCTGGCTCAAAAGGTAGCAGGGTTAGTTTTTCCAAAAAAAAAATTGAGGTCCCAAGTTGATGATGGTGCTCTCTGGGGCGGTCTTATGTTTTTAGCCCCTCTGAGGTACTGTTTTAGCAAGGGATGAGAGAATAAAGGAGGATCCGTGTTGTAATGTGCTGAAATGGCAGAGGCGTGGATCTTTATGAGGACAGGCCTCTATCCAGCATATCAGTTAAGTACTGTAAAATCTGAGGAATGCTTGTAACTAGAGGGTCAAGGTTGAGCTGGTTCCAGGTGCAGAACCTCTTCCATTTTTCTGAGTAAGCTTTCCTGGTGCTAGGCCTCCTGGCCTCCAAAATGACATCCATAACACCTTAGAGGTGTTGCCTGTTTGACTAATGAATCTGCCATGCAGCCAGGTTTAGGGTTTTGAGCTGACCGTGGCAGGATATGATAGTTTTGTTTTGTCAGGTGTGGAATGAGGCAAAATCCATGGTGGGCCAAGTTCCTTAAGGTAGGGTACCAGTGCTGGCGTGGCCAGTCTGGAGCAATCAGGATCATCTGTTTTATCTTATCTGGCTTTTAGGAGTACCTTTGAAAGGAGAGGCAATGGCAGGAAGGCATACTTAGGTTTTTCCAGAGCATCCACTTTCCATGCTTGTTTGTGGCAAGTCCTTGTGCAGAATTTTTGTAGTTGGCAATTCAGTGGGGAGGTAAAAAGATCTATGTCTGGGCATCCCCATTTTTGTGTTACCATGCTGAAGATTTGTGGATTCAATTTCCATTTGAGGGCCCATGACATTTCTGCTTAGTCTGCCAGAGTATCTTTCCTGGCAGGAATTGTGCTTGCAGGTGAACTTGATACGTTAGAGCTGTGTTCCACAAGGTTATGGCTTGCCTGCATAGGGGATAAGAATGAGTGCCCCCTTGCTTGTTTATGTACCACATTACTGTGGTGTTTAATTGTCCTGGATGCAGAAGGCCCTTGAAAGCTGTTAGGGCATTTTGAACAGCCAACATCTCTGATGTGAAGATGTATCTGGTCCGTGGCACACTTGCCCTGAATGCATTTCCCTGCGGTGTGTGCTCCCCAGACATAATCCAAAGCATCTGTTGTGAGAGTCTGCCTGGCTGTGGGTAGGGTAAAAGGCTTGTTTAGGTGACCTGTCTGTGCCCACCATCGAAACTCCTGTTGTAGGCAGGGAATCATTGGTATTACTGCTTCTAAACTGAGTGTCGAGTCCAAACACTTTAGGTACCATTGTAATTCTCATATGCAGTCTGGCATATGGTATTAGTATGCAGGATGCCATGAATCCCAGGGCCTGCAAAATTTGTCTTGCAGGGAGATGGGACTTTTTTGCCAGTAGTTAAAAATAGAGTTAGTTGAACTTGTCTGGCATGAGGTAAGCCCATCTGGGCAGTTGTATTTAACTGGCACCCAGGAATATAATCTGTTGTGAGGGCACTAGTTTTGACTTTTTGTTTACTGTGTACCCTAAAGAAATTAGCAACCTTTTTACAAACACCAAATGCTGTAGATGAATGTCCTTTGTCTCTGCTTGAATGAGGCAGTTGTCCAGGTATGGATACATTTGAATTCCTTTTTGTCTGCAAAATGCAATTACTGGTGCCAGGCACTTTGTGAAGACCCTGGGCGCAGTAGATAAGCCAAAGGGCAGTGCAGAGAATTGGTAGTGCATTGTACCAGCTTTGAATTCTTCTGCAATTTTGTCTGACAGGGACATGCAGGTATGTCTCTGGAGGTCCAGAGTAACAAGCTAAGCCTTCTTCCCAGCATGGGTAGAAGCTGCTGTAATGTCAACATTTTGAATTTCGGAATATCCAGGTAAGTATTTAGAATGGAAAGGTCTAGTATGGGCCTCCAGGCCTTGTCCTTTCTGGGGACCAGGAAGAGTCTTGAGTAAAATCCTTGTTCCTGTTGTGGTACTTTCTGAATAGCTCATGCGGGCTGAAATTTGTTTGTGCCTCTGCCCATCGATTGTGGCAGGTCTGGCATTCCTTTTAGCCTTGGTAAAGTATGAAAGTGGAACCTGTAACCCTGAGACAATATTCAGAACCCATTTGTCTTGGGTGATTGCCAGTTTTAAGTGCTAGTTTTCCCCCTAAGGGGGCTTCCAAAAGGGGAGTGCTTGGCGTACAAAGGGGAAAGTCATTGTGACAGTTTCCTGTAAGGTTGAGACCTGTCCTCACCTCCTTTTGGGGTTGGTGCCCCACTTATCTGAAACTTGGGGTTGAGATCTGCCTCTGTGGCCTGACTGGAAAGGACCAATTCTTTGTTGGCCAATTTCAGCTAAATCGAGGTGGCTGTACCTGTAAAAAATCCGACTTTGCATAGATTTAGTTTTATCCCCCATTTTCTTTAACACCTCTTCTGCCTCAACACCAAACAAGGTATCATGCTGTAAAGGAGCATCTAATACTTTTGCCTTAACATGATCAGGTAAACTTATTAACCAAGCATGTCTGAATCACAGAAACTAACTACGGCTCCACAAGAGGCCTCTAAAGAATCAAAACCACATTGTAGAGTGTTTTCCCACCTATTCAACTGCATGCAATAAATCCTGCATTTCTTTACAATCAAGAGCTTCTGAGCTTGCAAGCATTTTCTGTTTTAACAGAGCCATTAAATATTGTTGGTACTTAAGCATGTGAAACTGGCAATTTAAAGCTCTTACTGCTAAAGTTGCAGAAGTGTATACTTTCTTCCCCCATCTATCCAAAGCTCTGGAATCTGAGGGTACTGGATTTTTTGCAATGGAAGCCTTAACCCTTTTTGGACCCTGGGAAATAGTTTCTGGATCCAGCCGAAGGGTTTTTAAGAAACTTGAGAGTCTGGGACTCCATAATATCTGGCTTGGCTGGTGCAGGGGGCAAAGAATCAGGAGATGAGCTGGATTCAGAGAACACATCCACAATACCTAACAGGCGGAATAGCCAAGGGCCTGTGCTGAGGCAATAAAAGGAAATCCCTGAGCCTTTTCTTGGATTCTGAGTAATCCTGACTTTCCCAATGGAAATGTTCCCTCATGGTATGCAAAGTTTCCGCAAAAGAAAAATCCTCAGGAGGAGAAGCTGAAGGGATGGATTCTTCAGCATCAGAGTCCTCGTAGGGGGTAGAGTATCCCTGGTCTGAAGAGGAATCAGAGGAAATGGAAACCTGCAGAGGAATCTGTCTGTATCCTGCCTAGGCCTTCTCAGGAGGGGGATGGGAACCCCTGATTAGAGTAATAAGGTCTTCGGCCATTTTAAGCATCTGTTTAAGCATGGAGGTCTGTCCAGGAGAATGCTGTACTTGTTTGTCTTTAATGGTACTTTTGTCTCTACTGTTTTAAGTTGTGAAGGTCTGAAAACGCCCTCTGAAACTACCTCAAAATCTCAGGAGATGGCCGACCGGCACTTAGAACTGCTTCGGGCACCGCGCGGCAAGAAAGACTGAAGAAAATGGTGTCTGATGCATCTTATACCCCTGGCGCACTGACGTCAGGGAAGAAGCGACAGCAACCAACGCCGGACCAAGACTTTGGAACTCTGGCCGACTACGGGACCACCTGACGGCAGGATAACCCAAGTGAAATGACTACAGTGTAACATGAACATTTGAGGCATATCAAAGTTAAATGCTTAAAGGCTGAAAACTCAGCAAAGAGCTATTTCTGGAAGCTTTTTTCACAATGTGTAACATCAGCAGCAAGCACATTTGTAAGAGGCCCTGCATGACCGTGAATACCTTTACTGAGGCCTCTGAAAAATAGCTTCTCATCTCTGTTCTTCCATTCTAAGTGAATGGAACAGTAAATTGACAGTACAGCTATGGGCACTAAAATCTCAAATACAGTGGACTTGGTGTATTATGGGCTAGATTTTTCTTTAAAACAATTCTCATTAGGATGTCTGCTCCCAGTAGGGCAGTCAGGGGTACAAACAGAACAAAATTAGTAGTGACTACTGTCTGGTGCATACAGGTTTGCAATGAGCTAAACTTAAGGAAAAGTTAAAATATATCTTAATTTTCCCGTAGTGGCCCTTTAAATATTAAATGTGAACTCAATTATCCACAGTGCCAGGCTACAGTTGGGAGGATAGATAAGGGGACACAGCCAAAAAGGCAAAACGTACCCAACACTAGTCATAGTTGACTATAGTCAGGCACACTGATGTCCCACTCACCAGGCTAAACAAGGAGGTCACTGTCAGCTGCCTGTTGGGTGCCAGGATACACCACATACCCCACACGGACTCAGGTCACTCCACAACAAGTACAAATTACAGTCATTGTCCATGTTGGTTGGTGTGAATGACCAGAGCTGTACCTCCATGGACTACATGGAGACATAAGAGCTCTCAGATCTTGTAGCCCAGGCAGGTATAACCCTAGCCCTGAGTAGCATTCTGCCATCGCCCAGAACTGCAGTACAAGGACAAAATGACAAACTGGCTAAGCTTCTGGTGTCATTCTATGGGGATCCAGAATCTGTCTGCTTGGGATGACATGGTCGACAGACCACAATGCTTTGCCACAGATGGCCTGTACGTGTTGCCCCTGGGATTCCGGATACTGGCCAAGGCTCTTGCTGCCCCTACAGTGCCTTTAAGCAAAGTTCAAATGACAAACTCACCACTGCAGCAGAAATGGGCAAGCAAAAACTGAGGGTAATGCTAGAAGTCTAAATCTCAAAATGCACTCGAGGCACTCCTTACAATAGAGAACAGATATGTGCAGTGACTGAGACCTGGCTCAAGGCCCCAGAGAGCACACCTGCACTACCAGGCAATAACTCATACCACACTTTCCAGCCATGTAACCTGGACCGAAACACCAAAGGCGGTGGTTTGTCCATATTCATGAAGGATATCCACACCTCCAGGCTACTCAGCATAATGCATCAGAGGTTATCCAAGTGCAACTAACTCTGGGCAAAACTGCAATCCAAATTGTAGCTTGCTACAGATTCCCCACCATGCTCCAGGATTCCCACTCTTCTTGATGTACTGGAAAATATTAAGGTTCAACCAAACAACCTAATAATGGGTGACTTCAACTACCCCACAACTGGGAAAATTATTCTTGTACCAACTCCTTAGCTCATTTTCTGGAATTAATAAACTCCATTGGCCTGGATCAACTTATCCACACCCCCACCAAGGGCAATATCCTAGACCTAGTCATTACTAACACGAGTGCCCTGTGCTAATCTGCTGGCAGGGTACCCTCAGTCGGCCTGAATTCCAAAGTTTTGGGTCCTGCGTCTGTTGCAGTCTCCTCTTGCATGCAGTCAGGTCATCAGGGGTATAAAACATGCAGCAGACGCCATTTTCTTTAGTTTTTCTCGTCCCCAAAAAGAACTATATATTATATATATCTATATACATACACATGCATCAATATAAACTACCTTCATCTACAAGCAAATACACCACACAGGTTGTAGAAGATGAAGGAAACTCCAGAATGACAGGGGGATGGCAGGAGGGCAACCTGGACTGCAACAGTGAATACACTAACATCTACATTTATGGTAAGTGTACACAACTGCATTATGTTCTCAAGTGTTTCACTGTTGGTCATTACATTTGGGTAGAATCCCAAAGCTATGGTTGGGGGGCTGGAGCTAAACAGCATTAAGAGCGGCTATAAGGCCCTGCAGAACTGCAGTGGCAAAGCCGGCAATGGATTTAGAGTAAAGAGGCAAATTATGCTTTGTAAAGGTGTGAACAGAACTCAAAGTAGCAGCCTCTAGAATGTCTTTGGTTGGTACTCCCCTTAGAAAGGCTGCAGCTCTGGTGGATGAGACCCTTTGGCACAGGTTTACCATGGTTAGCAGCAGAAACGGATGCGGTGGCTTCATACCTCAACCTGTTAGAGCAAGAAATCTGGACAAAGGCACAGATAATGGGGAGACAAAATAGGGACACTAAATATTGCTCTTAGAAAGTGGATAGAACAGGTTATGCATTAGCACAAATTTTCTGAAGGATATGAACTCAAACTGGTGCCATTATTTCTGACTTCAGTCCTCAATGATTTGCCAAAAACACAATTTTATAAGAAACAGGCCAAAAGAGGCAAAAATCTGGACATTCTGCAAAAATCTGTACAGTTGTGAGGTATGAGTGGCTTATCCACTTTGAAATTGTCTGCTTTGAAATAGCCTTTCCCTCTGATCCTGCAGCATATGCCACTAGTAATTGCTCAGTTTTTTAGAGCTTTAGTCCTGCTTAAGTAGAATCTTAGTTGTCTGTACGTCCAGGGAATGCAGAACTTGCTCCCCCTTGTTCTGCGGATTTGGATAAAAGGTTGGCAGATGAATTGTTTGGTTAAGTGCCACACTGGAAACCACCTTAGGCACCCTGTCTGGGTAAATATGATAAAAGGCTCTATAGCCATGAGAGTCTGTAGCTCTGAAACTCACTGCTGAAGTAATTTCTAGAAACAGAGCTGTTTTCCATAAGAACTTTATATCAGCAGTAGCAGCTGGTTCAAATGGAGGCAGGGTGAGCTTTTCCAACACAATTGAGGTCCCATGCAGGCAATGGTGATCTACTAGGCCTTAAATTTTGGCTCCTCTAAGATATTGCTTTAGTAAAGGATGAGAAAAAGAGTGGTGGCTCTATTGTAATGAGCCGAAATGGCAGAGGCATGGATTTTACTTGAGAAAGATAGGCCTTTGCCAAGCATCTCAGTTAAGTATTGCAATATCAGAGGAATATTTGGTTCTGCTGCATTAGTTCCTTGTGCTTTATTCCAAGCACAGAATCTTCCATTTGTCAGCATAAGATTTTCTAGTACTAGGTCTTCTGGCTTCCAAAATGACATCCATCACAGCTTTACTGAGGTGTTTGACTACATGATCAGCCATGCTGCCAGGTTCAGAGTTTGTAGCCGATTGTGCAGGATCAGATTGTTTTGCTGGTAAAGTAGTTGTGGTCTGAGGCAAGGTCCAAGCTGGGTATTGAGACAAGTTCCTTAGGATTGGGTACCAGTACTGGCAGGGCCAGTCTGGGGCAATTAGTATCTTTGGTTTCTCTTATCTGACTTAGGAAGACCTTTGGGAGAAGAGGCAGAGGAGGAAAGGCGTAAACTGATCGTTTTTTCCAACTGAAGGACAGGGAGCCCACTTTCCATGCTCGCCTGTGACAAGTCCTTGTGCAGGATCTTTTCAATTGATAATCGAGGAGAGGCAATTAGATCGGTCTGGGCTCCCATTTCTGTCATCATGCTGAAGACTTGTGGATTTAGTTTCCTCTCGTGTGTCCATATGGTTTCGGCTTAAAATAGTCTGCCAGTGTGTTTAGTTTTCCTGGCAGGAATTGAGCTTGAAGATATATCTGGTAGGTCTAAGCTGTGTTCCACAGTATCATGGCTAATCTGCAGAGGGGGTATGAGTGTGCCCCCTTGCTTATTTATATACCACATGACTGTGGTTTGTCAGTGTCAGTAGCTGTCCTGAATGAAGTCCTTGAAAGCTGTTGGGACATTTTGAACAGCTAGCATCTTTCTGGTTGATATGTAGATGCATTTGTTTTGGTGACCATATGCCCTAAATGCATCTGCCATCTGGGCCCCCCCCAGGCATAATCTGATGCGTCTCATGGTCTGGTTGGCAGGGGGTAGAGTGAATGGCTGTCCCATGTTTTGGAGATGTGCCTTTGCCCACCATAGAAACTCCTGTTGCAGGCAGGGAATGAGAGGAATTGTTTCCAGACTGAATGTTGACTCCATAAAACTTTAGGTACCACTGAAGTTTCCTCATTTGCAGTCTTGCATATGGAATCAGTAGTATGCAGGATGCCATGAAGCCCAGAGGCTGCAGAATTAGTCTTACAGAAGACTGGGTTTTTGTTGCCAGTTTGAAGTAGTCAGTTGCCTTTTGCGCGAGGTAAGACATCTGGGCAGTTTTATACAAGCTTGCATGAAGGAATGTTATCTTTTGAGGGTACCAGTTGTGATTTTTCATGTGTACCCTAGGCATGTCAGAAGCCTTTTCACAAATGCCAGGTGTCGAATGCCCTTGTTCTCTGCTTGAGACAGTCGTCCAAGGAAATATTTGTATACTTTTGTCTGCAAAATGCAATTACTGGTGCCAGGCACTTTGTAAAGACTCTGGGCACAGTAGATAAGCCAAAGGGCAGTGCAGAGAATTGGTAATGCATTAAGCCAGACTTGAATCTGAGGCATCTTCTGCACGATTGTCTTATTGGGACACGCAGGTATGCCTTTTAGGTCTAAAGTCACCAGTGAAGCATTCTCGCCCAGCATGGGCAGAAGCTGCAGCAGTCAACATTTTGAATTTTGGAATGTCCAGGTATGTGTTCAAAAACGATAAATCCAGTATTGGCCTCCATGCCTTGTCCTTCCTGGGTACCAAGAACAGCCTTGAGTAAACCTTGTCCTTTTTTCCTGTTCTGGTACTGTCTGAATGGCCCCCATATCCATGAGGGACAACCTGTTTGTGCCTCTGCCCATTGTTTTGGCAGATCTGGCCAACCATTTGCCATTGGCAGTGTGGAAATGGAATTTATCCCTGTGATAAGAGGTTTAGTACCCACATGTCCTGGGTTAACTGCCAATTTGAGCAAAAAGTGCTAATTTTCCCCCTATGGGTGCTGCCAAAAGATAAGTGCTGTTGAAGCAAAACTGGGATTTGCTTTCTGTAGGTTTGCACTTTCTCCTCCAGATTTGGAGGCGGGAGCTCCCCATTGATTTGACCTGTATGAATCTTGCGCCTGGTATCTGGAACCCTTAGGGTATCTGGATTTGCTCCTTTGAGCTCTGACAGGAAAGGACCAATTTTTGGTAGGCCAGTGTCTACTGAATCCTGGTGGCTGCACTTGTAAGTCTAACAGTTTGCATAGACTTAACTTTGTCTTCCATTTTCTTTAAAACCTCTTCTGCCTTAATACCAGAGAATAATGCTGTAAAGGTGCATCTAGCTTTAACATGATCAGTAAATTGTTCCTTTAACCATGCATGCCTCCTAATCAGATCCAGTAACTGCAGCCCTGCAGGAGGCCTCTAATCAAAACCACATTGCAAAGTACGCTTTCCAACTTTTTCAGCGGCATGCAATAATTCCTGCAACTATTTTCTGCAAATTCCGAAATAATCACTGTTTCAGCAATCCCATATGTTGTTGGTACTCAAGCATATGAAATTGACAGTTTAAGGCCCCGATTGCCAAGGTTGCAGATGTATAACCCCCCCCCCATCTGTCCAGTGCCCTTGAATCTGTCGGGGGTAGGATTTTTTGCTGTTGAGGCCTTAACTCCCTTTGGACCCTGTAAAAGGGTTTCAGGATCAGCAGCAGGGTTTCTAAATAAAAATTTATGTGAGTCGGGGACCCTGTAATATCAGTCTTACTGGGAGCTGGAGGTAAGGAGTCATGGGACAAGCTAGACTCCAAAAACACATCCACAATGTCTATAACAGGGAGAATGCTAAAGGCCTGTGCTGAGGGAGAAGGAAATCCCTGAGCCTCTATTCTGAGAAGTGAACTCTCCCAGTGAAAATGCTCCCTCAAAGTATGCAAGGTTTCTCCAAATGAATAACCTCAGGAGATGCAGATGGAATAGACTCCATCAGAATCCTCATAAGTAGATAATTCCTATCAGAAGAGGAATCAGAAGAAATAGAAACCCAATCTGAAGATTCATAATCAGGGTCTTGCCTAGGCTTCTTAGCAGTGGGATGGGTACCACTGATCAAGGTAAGGTCTTCAGCCATTTCAATCTGTTTTTAGGCATAGTGACCTGTGCACATGGCTCATGCGTCAGTTTTAGTTTTAGAAATTGCTTTTGTCTTTGGTTTTGCAGCTGACATACAAATGTTGAGGTTTGAATACACCCTCAGAAGCCAGTGCCTGCTCAGCGTCTCCGGACCCATCCTAGGGAGATACATCCATTGGTCCAATACCTTTAGTATCTTGCAGCATGCTGGAACAAACATGGGTGTCCGTAGAGGCTTGCGACTCAAAGGTAGTGGGTATCAGGGGCTACGAAAGCACCTCTGAGTACCAGCGAACCGGCGACTGGCTTAGAAGCTACGTAGTCTGTTTTGGATCTACTCCCTTTGTCCTTTTCTTGGTGTTATGTACTCCAGTAGTCTGATTACTATTAGACGACATTTCTGGGTAGTCAAAACTGTTTCCAAAATACTTTAATGCAAAAATATACTGACACAGTGCATCTTAAATCTAGCACAAAACACAGCCAGGCACGTTGTGATCAGGGCCTAGGCAAGGAATACAGCACAAGCATCCTCCAAAAGGGTCTCAGACAGATGCTTGGTGCCAGAGCCACGGCCTCAAGCTAAATGCTAAAAAGTGCATAGTCACCCCTTTGGAAAAACAAGGTGCCCACAAATTACCACATATGTGGTAATCCATTAAGTATGGAAGTAAAGAGATTTGGGGACCAACGTAGATAGTAATCCCTCCTTTGATTAACACATTGCCAAAGTGGTTAGAAAGACCTTCTATATAGCCCACCTTATCACGAACGGGTTTGCATCTAGCTAGAGGTCAATGTGCCCCTCTACTAGTCACTCATCAGGCCCATAATTGAATACAATGCCCCTTTTGGGATGTACCTTACCCGACACCTGCAGCAACTGGAGACCCCAAAAGTACCTCACCAAGAGGATCATGGGCTACAAACAGATGTCCTATGCAGCTCGACTAAAGAAACTCCAGCTCTACTCAGTTGCTTACCACCTACTCAGGCGATCTATGCCTGACGTACAAAGCCATGTCAAACCCAGAATTAATGGACATGCTCCACCTCAAAAAAATCCAAGTCCCTTAGAGATGCATGCTCCAGGGACCTAAACCTCAGCACAAAAATAGGACATGGAAGAACATTCATTTCCCAAAGGCTCCCCTAACTCTGGAATAGAATCCCAATTCATGTTAGACAGCCCCTCGCTCACCCTCAAGCAAAATCTTGACGTGTGGATGGGAAATAGCAAATTCACCCCTGGGATCAGTGTCCCTGCTAGACAGAGGCACAGTAAACTAATCTTAAAAGGGTACCTTCTGTGACCTACTTTACAGAGGCACAGTAGGCTAATCTAATAGGGAGGCAGAAGCCAAATACACTCGGGCTAGGCTTATAAATGCCTTAGGGCAGCCTAGTATCTACCTATGAAACCAAAACTCGAATATTTCAGTAGTCTGATGACCGGCACTTGCTTCGAGCACCACGTGGCAAGAGACTAAAGAAAATGGCATCAGCTGCATGTTTTATACCCCTGATGACCTGACATCATGAAGACAGCAACTGCAGGACCCAAGACTTTGCAATTCAGGCCAACTGAGGGCAACCTGCCAAAACATTACCCAAATGTAATGACTGCAACAGTGAAACAAGAACATCTTGGAGCCCGAGTGAGATGCACTGTAGGCGCAGAGGTGATTGGTTCCAAGTACGTCTGAGCAGAGATGGTCGGAGTGCAAGATGGAGTTTGGGGCTATGGCAACCCAAGTACTACAGGTGGATTGGCCTTAGAAATTGAGGGAATCCCCCTGGGTACCAGCAGCTGGTATGCAAGATGCACCACGTCATGTTCCAAAAGGCTCCTGGTGGATCTAGTGGATACTCTAGATGGACTCAAAGACGTTCGAGGAATGGGCTATACGCTTTGCCCAGGAACAGGCCAACAGAGGGGGTGTACTGGGTCCATGGTACAAGATCTGCTGGCACAGAGGTCTCTAGTTTAGAGACTGGAAGCAAAGGGGTCAGATCCAGCGGTCGGTACAACCCTCGGTACTGAAGTGGCACTGAGCCAAAACAGTCTTTCCCAAAATGGAAACAGATGGAGTAACCAAAGGTGTGCCCGGAGCTGAAGCAGCTACAGGTGCCAGTCAAAAAGGCATAGTAAGGTCTATGATTGGTGCCAGAGGCAGGACCAGTGCCAAAACAGGCATTGGTATTGAAGGTAGAGATGGCCGGAGCAGAGGAAGGCAGAGCCAGATTTATGCTCTGACAATAACTTGGGTACCTTAGATTTCCCAAGCTTGCTCTGATCACCGAAGGAATAGAATGGGATCTGTCCTGAGGGGTTGAGACCTCCATCAGAAATGGCCTCCGAGAAGGAAGACTTGAGCAACTCCCTTCAAAATGAGTTTATTTTTGCGCTCATTAAGAGGGCGTTGGCTGAAGCTGACAAATATCACATGGAGGCTGCACCAAAAAGGTGGGCCACTCCCAAACAGCATACAAGCACAATGTTTAAACTCTGAAGTGCCCTTATCCAACATCTTGGTAAAAACCACAGGCCAAATGTATAATCCAACTACAATGAAGCCAACTCCATTCCAAAAAAAAAAATCACCAATATAACAATACACTGTATGAAAAGGGAAACACCTGAAGATAAAAGCTAGCAGGTTAAAGAGAAAAACCAACTATGGTATTGAAGTACCACAAGGGTAAGGGAAAAGGCCGTACCTACAATGGTTCTTAAGTTTACCAAGGGTAACAATGGCCAGAGTGGAAAGAATAGGTTACAGAAGAAACGACATTAGCAATACTAATGGTTTAGTAAAACATGAAGATATTCCAAACATTTTACACAAATATCAAAAACACTTAGCTGAGCTCTGCTGAAACGCGACTTTATGGCTAACGAGATCTGGGGCAACAGGGAAAAGGGCATTCTGGGTACAGACTTAGCTTGAAGTTTTGGCTGGCGCGAGCTTGGTAATATACAGACTCTGTTCCAAGGGCTGGGAACCAAACTCATCAGTAATGGATGGAAAGATCAGATCACACTAGCTTTCGTCAATGGTATATTACTTCAGAATGAAAACTTCTCTGCTTATATAATAAACGCATGTTATCAATGAATCAGCTTCAACCCAACCTGCCTTAAAAACAGTACATATATTGTTTTTAAACACTACAGAACATACACAATGGTAGAAATACTCAAAACAAAAAATGCTTCAAAAAACAAATAATTTTAAAACAGAAATCATATCATTGAGTCCATGAGGTACACTAGCATTGTACTTCATTTGCCACTATTTTCGCAGTATGTGTCCCCCTCTTTCACATTTCAACTTTTTCCATAGCCATGTATTTAAAATAATGTTCTGGGTGGATAACATGTTTTCCAAATGCATTGTCATCTAGCCTTGAAATCCTGCACTGGTGTTGGTAAATTCCTTCTAAATGCCCCCTTGGTCTTAATATAGAAGATTCAACATACTTAACACTGCCATGTAAACCACCCCAGAAGTAAAATTACTTTTGCTAGTGGTTTTAATATACTGACCAGTAGTTATTCTTACCCCTTATAAAAAACTGGTGGCATCCTCCACATTTGTGCGTACACCTTTCAGCCACACTATTGCTTTCCAGCAAATTTTTTAAATAAGATCCTTGGACTATAGTAGTTTATCTCCTACTTTAGACCTAATGTTTTGTTCAGTTGAAAATGCTAATCTTATGACCTCCTTAATCTCAGAAGAAAATATTGAGAAAATCAAGGCTCCTTTGTCTTTGCACAGTCAATACCATTTTGCTGCACATTGGTCAGGGGTGCAGTATTTCCTAACAAGGGTTGTGAAAATACCCTTTGTTCTTACCTCCCCAATCACCACTCAGTTTATCTGGGTACCCCCGCACCATTTCCTTAATTATCTGACACTCCGGAATAAATCTCAAGTCACATGTTATGGTTGATTGGAATGTGAAGTGAGATTTGGATTACTTTCTGAAATAGTAAAACTCTGTTTGTGTCTTTCGGCTTGTCCCGGTTAGGGGTCGCCACAGCGGAACTCTGGTGCACTGATTGGCAGTAGATTTTTGTGCTGGCTAGCCGGGCCTAAACCTTCAACGAAGGAATGCCCATTTACGCATGTCGCCACACAGAAAACGCTCTGAGAATCGAATGGGCAATGTCTGAGGCGACAATGCTACCGCAGTACAAAATAAACTCACAATACAAGTCTTAATAAAATAGTGGGTATATATGAAGCAGTTTTCCTAAGTTTCTTCTACAGTCTAAATGCCAGTTTGGGGAGGTATGACAGGAAAAATACAGTACTGAAGACACCAATACTGGGGCTTCTCTGAAACCTGTCATTCTGTTCTCCCCTGCTAGAATACATAAAGGAAAGTACTAAAGTCAGCCCCTTGCTTGGTTGACTTATTCTGCATGTGGGCAACAGATGCATTTACAACAGTTGTGGTGATCTGTTGGTTGCGTGGATGTGCTTCGAACAGGAAGTGAGGTGATCACAGCAATATTAGAAGCTTATGCTCTAAAGTTAACTGAAAGTCTTATGCACAGTAAAGGAGGGACTAATATGCAAGTAATAGCACGTTTTGCACAGTCAGAATTACACATTGATAAGAGATGCATGAAATCCAGGATTAAAACTGTAGTGGGTATGTTGCTAACCATATGTTATCCCTCAGTACAAATTCTGGGAACATTTTGGACATCACTAACTTGTAGCATGTTCTAGTGAAGGACATCCTACTCAACTCCTAGCATGTTCTAGTGAACATCCTACTTACGGAAGAACTGTACATGAAAGCCCTCACAAATACATTTCTATACAAGTGTTTTTTTGAAATGTGTCTGCCATATTAAAGCATGTAGTCTTGTAGCCAGACTTGAGATTAGTCAGTACACAGCATATCAGTAACAGCATTACTGTTACATGTGTCTTCAGTTTCACTCAAACTGAAATAACCAATTTACTATATATAGGCTATTAAAACAGAACCAAATGACTAAGACATGACTTTTGGCATCTATGCATATACCAACTCCTTTTAATATTAAGCTAGACCTTTCATACATTGAGTGATGTAGGTGGTAGTGTTTGAACAGATTGCTATTCAAACAAGTTTTAACTCCATGGGGGTAGACAGGAACTAGTGCATGTATAGTAGTTTTATAAATTCTATCAATAGGCACTAAAAAATAAAGTTTTATCTTACCTAGTGAACTGCTTTCTTATAGATAAGTTTCAGTAACATTTACAAATGTAAAAGGGCAATTTTCTTATTTGGTATGGCCAACCTGAAATGTTGGTAACAATGGATTAAATGGTTGTAAAATGAGTAGTTTATACATGTTTAAAATTACCCAAGTTTTTTTTTTTTTTTTTAACACAGGAAACATTTAAAAGATTTGGACAGACTTAATACTACACTGCCTAGCTCAAAGAGTGGTAACTTATGGAAAATGTTGTGCCTCAAAATCCTGAATACATTTAGTGATGAAAGAGGCATGTTTTGTTCAGTGACTTCAGAGATTCAAAGGAAACACTATTGCATACCTGGCTTGAGAATATAGTTACAAGCTGGGGGAATAAAAATATCAAAGGTAGACATTTTAAAGGTGACCAATTTCATCTGACAAGGATACCAACACTGGCTGTAAATGGAAGAAACCAGCCTCAGTCAAGGCTTTTGAGTTCACTGACCAGTTTCAAAATTGCTCTTCACACATTTCTCAAGCATGGGACAAATCGAGAATAGAGCAAGTTTCAAATGAGATCACTAGTAGAGGATGTCTCTTGCTCACTACCTGATCATAATGTGACACTTATATTGAATTCTAGTAACACCAAAATTCCTGCATAAGTTTTTAGAAACTTATTGAAATCATACAGGCGACACCTCAGAATTTTGTATGGGACTAAGTATAGCTCTGGCAAAGTTACAGACTGGTATGCACAACGGGACTCAAGTGATTTACAGGAGAAAAATAAGGAACTTAATAGCTTACAGTAAATGGAAATTTCATAAAAATAAATCTGGAAAAGGTTACATGTCATAAATCCATGCATACATTGGGCTACTAGAAAAAAGTAGTAACCTCAAATTATATTCCTCTAGTAGTAAAAATGTACTGAAATACAAGATTCTGGATGCCTTCAGGTATCATTTTAACATTAAAAATGGATATGCAAGATCTAATTAGAACACTTGTCAGAAGATCAAGGAAGCCCACGTCTTAACTCAAGATTCAAATTAAAACCAACAAGGCACCTGGAAATGACAGGACACCCGAACTACACAAAAGGAAGTGTTAGAGATTTAGTTGAAATATTTACAAAAGGTATACCCCAACACCCCCAATTTTAAAACTTGACAAGGACTCAATGTTCTTCATATAGACAGATTTCATTAAATTATAAACGATTCATGGCAATCTACACCACCAGAATACACATTGGAAGAAATTGTTTTAAACAATGATCAGACTGGGTTTATAATGAACATGAACACCTGTATCAAGAGAATACAATTATACCAATTCAAAAAAATAAAGTTTGGTTAGTCTGGATAACAGTGCAATTGTCAATTGGAAGTGCTTGGTACAGGAGGAATGCATTTTTTTTTCAATTTCTTAGTCTATGAAAACGTCTTTACGTTAAGATTGATTACCAAATTACTAAAGGTAATAAAAGGGCTGTACCCTATCCCATTGCTTTTTGCTCCAATTATGGAAGTTTTTGCAACTTATACAAGATCAAATGACACTAATTTAATCCCAAAATACAACTTGCAGATGACATCCTATTAACTGATGGCAACAGTATTCCAAAAGAAATCAGGACTGTAATGTGAACACAACTACCCATTAAAAGAAATTACATAAACATTGTGAAAGATGGTAAAATCACTTGGGGTAATCCTGTCTCAATATTAAACTCCATAAAACTCATCACTACGGAGACAAATTATCCTTCCTAATATTCTATTATAAAACAGAATTTCACTCCCAAAACAGTAGAGATTTTTATGGTTTCCTAATAAGTCTAGATTGGCTTTAAAACACCACATTAGAGATGGGGCATTGGGCGACATTGATCTTACAGATTTAGAATCTGGTTCCTTACCCTCAATTAAGAGGATAATTTATTGGTTAAGAAAAGCCAAATGGAAAGATTCATGGAGGTATTTACCAAAATGGATTACTAATTACACCTCCATTTGGTTAAGACTACGGTTAACCTATTAACTTCCTTAAAAATTAATTTTCAGGAACCCAATATAAAGCATGGACTTTCTTTGCAATTCCAGTTGCCTAAAAAAAATAGTAATACATTTAACGACTACATTTAAAGACAAAACGTGTCACACTGGTATTACACAATGGGAAGTTACAAAATGTTGACCATATCAATAATTAAGCAAAGGCATGTGGTTAGAAATTCAAAGTTAGACAACCGGATGAACCCAAGATTAAGGCAACCAAGTTAGAAATTCTTTCCCCACATTCATTGATTTACTCATTCTAATGCACCAAAATATATCTAAAAAAGGAGGTACTTAATGTCAGAAAGCTAATGGGATTTTAGACTATTCCAAGTGAAGATTAACTCACTATAGCACTCCATCTGTGCTGCCACTTTCAACCTGTGGGTTCAATTCAGATACTCAGGACAGTCACTACAACAGCTCATGGGACCAAAATCTTGCCCACAATGTATCCATCCTAATTACTTCAGATAACGTTTTGCAGACAGAAAATATTTCATGGAATCTGGAACTGTAAACAAAGGTAACCCATTTAACACCTGTTTTTCAAGGTGTCAATGGTATGGGGTAGGAGGGTGGGGAGCCAAGAATGAAAATGAACAAAAAATGTTATGGTGAGTACATAACTAATGTAAATTCATTCCACCCTCAACCTGGGGACAGAGTCTCAGGCTACTTTATTGTCCTGGGTGGACTTAAGGATGTTGCAGAGCACCAATGAGCCAAATGCTCTACCCCTGGATACCAGATCAGATTTGTAATTAGTAATAAAAGGTATGGGGAGTAGTCCAAGATGCTGCACAGCTATCCATGGAGGCTCTACATAGGAATACAGCTGACATTGCTATGGGCTTGGTTGAATGGGCTCACATGGGTTTTGACAAGGAACTATTTGGTATGACAATTTGTGAGCCATCTGGCAGTTTATTTTGGTCACAGGTTTTTCCCAATCTGGGATGTTAGAAGGAAACAAATTGGTCTGACTTCCTGAAATATTTTATTCCAAGAACTGAGCATCCAGCAAATTAAGCAATATTCACCTTTGTTAGAGAAGTTGGGGAATACTGTTAGGTTAATGCACTGTTGATACTGGATTCTGAAACCACCTTTGGTAGAGAGGAACCACCTTTGGTAGAGAGGAGAATATTGGGAAAGTATAATTCAAGCGTTTTTAGCTGGGATACAGGACCTGAATTGCCCAGACACAGTAAGGCTTTAATTCAAATCTGGTGGCTGACAAAGGCAATTACTAGAAAATTGAAAGATCCAAGCTAAGCAAACTTGACCGTGTAACTACTGTAACTATTAGATAAAACAGGAAGTGGGAACTTTAGAAAAGGGTAGGAGTAAATTACAGAAAATGAAAATCATGAAAATACTTGCAGAAAAATGTTTTGCAGGAATGAGTTTAAGGCGGCAGGAATTGAACGCAATAGTTTGATTACACTGACACTGGTTAAGAATCCCACCTGTAGGTACTACTTTGAGTTCACCCCACTGCATCATTCAAGACAAACCTTTACTGAATAAGCATTTCTAAGTCTATCCTAGCCCAACTAGCTTTGCCCCAATAGGCGAAACACTTGGACATCCTTAGTGCAGACAGCCTTAGTGCAGACAGCCTTGTGAACTTCCTGCTTTGTAATCCCCATAACATTAAAATCCTTCTGAGTTCAAAGCAAGGCCCCATCTGCCTGAACTGATGGTAGCGGAGATGTACACAAAGTCTTACAGCTGGAGTAAGGGAAGTTAAGCAGTGCCTTAAAGTCTCCCCCAGTCTGTATACCACCCTCAGGTCTCCCTGAAGAGGGGGACTGCCCTAGTAGGACTACCCCAGTCAAGTTTACTCAAAAGTTCATCTCAGTCTTAATGATCCACTGCACTTGGCCTTACTTGTAGGATACCCCCCTACAGCCCTCGTGCATTTGTACTCCAATTTTCAGGTCTGATCATACACTACAGGTCTAGCTACATACATTTAACTTTTATATATCTCATCTGTGCCAGTATTGCTTACCTCTGCACCATTCTGTGCTGGAGGTGCACGACGTGGACGGCGCCTGAAAAAAGGTCTGCGCCTAGGCTGAGGTGCAGCATCCACTTGCCCATCCACTTTCTCAGCTGGTGCTACCTCTCCACCCTGCTGCTGGGGTTGCTGCTGAGGTGGCCGCCGACGTCTCCTTCAAAAAATTTCAGCAATACAATCAGTTAACTGGGCTACATGATCAGAATAAAGCTCAGAGCACATTTGCATTCCTACTTTTACTACAAACTTCAGTACTAGCTGCTCACAATAGAAACAACCCAGTTAGATACTATACACATAACGTAACAGTGAAAAGATTAACTGCAAACACAGCAATTAGTGGGATGCAAGATACCATATGCAGAGCAAGATAATGGACCAAGTGTCAATAGTTAAACTTACTGCCAGTGGCATATAGGATTTCAGAAAAAGCAAGTCACGATCCAACACAAGTTAGAAAAACAGAAAAACAGAAAATTACCTTAAAGTACTAGAATTAAAAAGCATTTTTCATTAAGTGCAGGACTGCATTCCAAAACGGCATTAAATTTCTGACCACAAACTACAAGCTTAACAGTAATGCAAAGATACAGCACTTTCAATACCAGTCAGGTGCCACTTCTGAAAAATACCTGCGGAATCTAGGGCGACTGGGTTGCTGACCTGCATCGGTCTGAGTCTGGTCTCCAGTCTGAGCCTCTGGCCTGGAGTCTGTGCCTTGCTGCATTGCCTGCTGTGTTGCCTGAAAATACATACAAGTCAGCTATCAGTTTGTCTAAAGGAACCTACCATACTTTCACAACTTTGTTTCCTGGAAAATATCTACCAAGAAGTAGACTACCCATAAGCAACAGATTTTAAATTTTAACTGCACACATCACCAGCAACAGGTTCTTAAGTGTTGACTGCAGCAAAGCCTATGGATTCTGGTCTATAAACCTAAAAGTATAATACAAGGTTAAAAAGCCACAAGAAAGCTCTTAAGTTAACAGGGAATCGAACTTTCAGCAGAGGCTGGTGAGAAATGTTAGAGTCGAAAAGCACTATAAATGTAATTAAACATACACTGACAATGGAACATAGGATACAATAAAGCATGCGACTAGTGATATAAATTACTTCTCTATTTACTAATCATATTACAATTGTAGCCTATTATGCTAAGCAATAAGATACAAAGATAGTTGCACCATAAAGCCTTCAAACTGTAAATTTGAAAGTACGGCTACTCTGTAGAGTCAAATACAAACCCAGGTACATTCATAGTTAGCTATGAAAAGCACAAAATGCAGACGCCGTCCTGCACATGAATACTTGAAGTGAAACAAGCTACCCTTTACAAGGTACTCAACTGCTGTTTCGCAATACAGAAGTGGAGCGCAACAGCACTTGTCAGTGCTTTACTCAACCCTTACTGCAATAATGCACTTAAACAGCAAGACAACTACTGCAACAGTTTAACAGATCCAAATGTTAACTAGTTACTGTAAGGAAAAGGAGTTGGTCTTACATTTTCATTGCAGAAATTGTAACTTGAGAATTAACTACTGATTATGGACCAATGGGCTCATTCTAATCCACTACATTGCAGTGATGCAAGGATACTACCAATGATGGCCCAAGAACTGCCCGTCTAGAATTTCTGTTTAGCAATTGTTTAAGTGGAGCTTTTCTCCCTGGGCCTCCGCTGAAAAAAAGACCTGTGTCCAGTCTGACTTTCCAGGTCAAATTAAAATAAATTCTCTGAAATGGAAGCAAAGGCTTAGAGCCAACTGCAAGCTAGGGGCGCTCAATCCCCCTGCCAAAACTAGCATTTTTTAAGGTGGTCCATCTCCAATGGTACCAAAGCCATGGTCTTAAACGCAATGTTAATATGAAATTGTACCCTTTGGGAAGTCAACCATACTAGCCAATTACCACATTGATACCAGCTGACCCACCAGTAGTCTGGGATCTAGGTACATTTTACACAGTATCCTTACCTTCAAACATCATGTCGCCACTGAGGAGAATCCTTTTGCTGCACAACTTAAGGGCATGGCATCTAGGTCCAAACAGGTCAACCCACTGTACTCCCCCTTTACAAACCAGAGTACAATGCTCCCTTTAGTATGTACCTGACCAGCCATATGCAGCAATTACAGCCACCTCAAAGGTAGCTTATAGACAAGGGGTAACAACCCTGCCTTATGCAGTGTGCCTTAAAGCCCTCCTATAGATTGCAGAGGGGTGCCTGGCTTAAGGCATTTGCAAACCCCATACTTCTAAATCTCCTGTATACAAATCAAACAGCACTAGAAATACAGGGTCTAGGGACCTGAATTTTGTGGAACAGAACATGCTGGACAGGTGTCCCAGAAACAGCCCCTCCTACAGAAGAGGCTTCCCATCAACATGAAGCAGAGTTTATTACCCAGTTTTAAGCACAACCTAGACAAGTGTATGGGGAATAGGAAATTTACACCAGGCCTGGAACCCATCTCCCTTATGGACAGAGGTAGATAAATGCCCGGCCCTCAATGTCCTATGTGGATGCACTGTATCCTTATTCGGAAAGCTTGGCAGGCTTAGAAAGGACCCTTCGGTTGTCAGTTTAGTAAGAGTCTGAAGCTATGAATGTAGCACCCACATGCAATTTTAAGTGTATAGTACTCTAAATCTTTGTGCAACTATGCAAAAGACAATCACAAGTATCTATTTTCCCCCAATGCCTTTATGCCATCTGTGCCAACAGCTTATTACTTCAGTACCTACAGACCAATTTACTGTTGGCAAAGCAAAATCCCACTTCACTGATTCCTAGAAGAGTCACTGCTGGGATTTACAAATGTGGGACCACCAAGATTCTACCTACTCACAAACACTGCTTCAGCATGACAGGCAAATTGAGCCCAACCTTCAGAAATTTTGATTCTCTGGGAAAATGGAAAAGTGTCCCCTGCCACCTACCAATTACTTATCTATTTTGCTATTGCAGTCAGTCATTCTGACCACAATTTAAACTCCAATGATACTGCTTCATTGAATATTCAGGACAAGCCAAACTGCTCTATGCAATAGTGAGTCAACAGCACTAAAGGCAAGTAAAAGATATGAACTGTCCAGCTAGATGTGAACTACCTAGATTACATTTAGTAACAGTGCTTAAGATAGTTTACCAAAATCTACTTGTGCTACAAAAAATTACAAGTGCCTGTGAGTAAACTACCAGGTTCAACACACCTATGGCCTTGCAGTGTTTCAAGGAGCTCAAAATGTGCCCATGTTTAAGGCATACATTGGTAACTAGATGAAATTAACACTTTGCGAGGGTAGTCTGTGTAGAATTTACAGCAGGGAAATAAGCCAACCTCCTGAATTCCCACTTGAATAGTGTACACAGCTTTGGGCTGCCACTTAATGCACATGTCTGTGCAACATGGGCATGTGAAACTCCACGCGTACAAGATGCATTAGAAATATTAAAAACTTGCATAGAATAAAAGCATATGCCATTTTGTAAAAAGGCACTGTAGGCATGGACTAGCACAGTACTGAATTATGAGGTACAAAGCAATGCTACAGGAGACAAATGTGTAGAGAAAGTATTTCAAAAGGTTACTCAGAATATGGGACACAAGGTAGAGTAATAGTTAACTGTACATTTGTGAAAAGGGGTTACTGGCAAGGAATGAGCATTATGTTGGCATGTATTTCTATTCCACCTAAAAGTATTGAGCAATTAAGAGAATTAGAAAAAACTGAAAAGTAAGCCCAGGATCAGCAAAATAAAATCAGTTAAGCGCTTTCATCTGAACAGAACTCTTCAGAACCAAGAGTTACAAAGACTGCAATACTGCTTAAAAGCTTAAGAAACCTGCCCAAAAACTTAAAAGAAGCTATAAAATACAATTTGTTCTAGTCTGAAACTGCTGCACAGGGAATGTACTGGCAACTAGGGTAGCTTTGCTGCATCTAGTTTGACTTTCTATAACAGAAAACTTCAACAGCAAAGATGTAGATTTTACAGATATTCAGTCTCATACTGCTTGCTCAGAGGTGACCTGTGCCTGACATACAAGGCCATGTCAAACCCAGATTTGATGAATATGCTTCACCTCAAAAAATCTAGATCCCTCAGAACCACAAGGGCGGGAGACTTAAACCTTGACACGGTTATAAATAGAACGTGCTGGAGGGACAGATTCATCACCCAGAGACCCCCTATGCTGTGGAACAAAATCCCGGTACATGTGAGGCAGAGCACCTCGCTGGCCTTGTTCAAGAGGAATCTTGACCAATGGATGGGAGATCGCAGATATACCCCAGGGATTACTTCAGTGTCACTGCTTGACAGAGGCACAGCAAAATGATAGGCATAGTTTTTATTCAAACTAAAGGGGTGGCGAAAGCCACATAACTATGGGCTAGGCTTATAAATGCCCTTGGGCAGATAGCCTAGTATGAACCTATGAACAGATCAGTACCTTATAGCATTTAACTATTAACTTGTTTTTCTTCGCAAGTCTCAAACATTTGCTGAGTTTTCAGGACTTAAAGCATTTAACTGGCTTTTGCTGGGGGCATAGTTCTAGTTCAAGCAGCATTGCAGTCCAATTCATGGTTCTGAACAGGTCTGTTTAGATGAAAGTTCTCAACTGTGGATTGCCTTTTCACATTAAAGGTTAGCTTGTGTGATAAAGGGCTTCCTGGTAATTTTTCATTTTATATTGAGTTTCTGAACTGGTCATAGGAACGACTTATTTTATTAACTATAGAGAATTGTGGGAGAGGTAATTGGATTCCAGCAGGGACTACAACTAGCTTAGAAAGAGAAAGGAAAACTGAAGGTGAATGTGAAAGTAGCAGGAACCCAGACAATTTACATTCAAGGTGCAATAACTTAGTTAGACAGGACAATTTTAACAGCACAGACATACTAAACTGACACAGAACATTCAAATGTGTAAAGGCCAAGATAGATACTTATCACCCTATCAAATTCTTACTTTGCAAATGTGCACAGTCCATACTTCTGAGGAAGACCATAGGCCCATTTGGCTCATCTATTGAAACTTAGTCTTACCAAGTTGGTAAACTAGACCTCAAGAGCACCCCCCATTGTGGCAACAGCAAGTTTTATAACCCAGTCAGGAATGGAATGCCTATGCCTTAGACCACACTTCAGACTGGTAGCCAAGTTGGTAACTACACTCAGAATGAAAAGCATTACTAATCAAAATAAAAGCTTTGTTGCTGGTTGAGCTGATAAGCTTAAAAATTCTTACTTCAAAGCATGCCTCTTACCTGCAATGCAACAGTCAAGGAGTTAAGAAATGAAGGAAACCGGTCCTGACTTACAAATACTGCAAGAAAATACTATTCAATTATGCCTCAAGGGACAGAAAAAAATTGAAAGGTAACTGCTGCTGCAGCACTAACCAAAGCTCTTCAAATAGCATACAAATGCGTTCTTACCAACCCACCAGACCTGGAGCTACTGATCTGAAGCTTTAAAAGTCTAGTTCCAAAATGGTGTCACCCAAAGCAGATACTTACCTCAGGCTGTTCTGTTCCTTGAGGACGTGGAGGGCGTCTAAATCGTCGACGAAAGAAATATGGAGGGGGTCTCCTGCGTGGCTGTGTTTGCTCCACTGCAGTTCCATCACCTGTAACTTCACCTTGCTGAGGAGCAGGCACAGCTTGTCCAGCTTGTCCAGCCTCCTCCTGCTGTGTTACTGCACGAGGCTGTCTAAAGAACCTTCGACGGAAACGTCTACGATTGGGGGCATAACGACTACCTTTTACTGCCACACCTCCAGGACCAGTGACATTTGCTGCTTCAGCACCCTGTAATAAGAGAGATTCTTAAAGTTAGTTTGTAGTCACTCCAGATACAAAGTAGCACTAACAAGTGACCAATGGCAAAAGTTAACCAACTTGAATTTTAAACTTAAACCAGACCTGCCCAAGCAAACTTCAAAGAAATGCCGTCTTAAGATGGTTCACCATATCAAGGTCAGGGAAGAAAAGCAAAGATTGACCTACCTGTGGACTAAGCACCCCAAAACTGCATTAACTATATTAAGGACCACTTCATAAACAGCCAAAAAGTATTCTAAGAATCTTATGAACAAGTCAGATGAAGTCAAAATCAGAACCCATCTACTTGGGGACACTTTCTCAAGCCATGCAAACAACTGACATTTAGCACCCTTGGAAAAGTGCAGACAATTTACAAATTCAAATTATGCACAAATTTATCATTTGAGGTACTTTACAGCCAAAGATTCAAATATACCACTCAAGGATAGCCAAAATGCAAGAGCTCAAAACCAAATTGGTCTGAAGCTGCAGATATCCCTCAAACATTTTTTCTTCCTATAAAAAGGGGAAAAAAAAAAATCAGTTCCTCAGATCTTACCTGACAGCTGTAGCAAGCAGCCTCTTCCCACTCAAGTCCACTAAGGTTGCCTACCATATACAAAAATTTCCTCAATAGGTGTCCCCAAATTCTTGAGGTAGCATTCAGCACTGTTTGCACAAGTCAGCCTCACCCAAAGTGGGCGACATCCACACTAACCAAACTTGCTACATAGTGCAGATTCAAGCCAGACAGCCAAATCCAGTAATGAATAACGTTGCATGATCAGAGATTTGGCAATGCACACTAGCCAGTGAAAGTGTCATGTTCTGAAGCCATAGCACATTAGAATTACGTAATGCATTCTAACAATTTAAGGCCACCTTTTCATGAACAGTTTTCATATGCTGATACCCATCTCCACCTGGGCTGCAGGAAATCTAATTTTAATAGCAAATGTTTCCTAAACGCAACATGTCAATCTTAGTGTACCATTATAACACTGACCACACCAACAAAAGACCCTTTCGGGCTTAATCCAGCAATACAAGCAGAGTTCAGAGCACAAAAACAAGTCCAAGCAAGAATCCAAGTGCATGCAGTTCTAAACTATCAGACTGCTGATACCTAGGATAAAGGTGGATGGATCATGAAAGATAGGTAGATGTGGGTTGCTGCAAGTCCACCAATGTCAACAGCAGTTAGCTCAGAGCTAAAGATGCACACCAACTCCCACTAGTATTCAGTACCAGTGTTTGTACATATTTCAGTCCCTGTACATTGTTCTGCACCATTTCTGCAGAAATTTGGTATTGGCCTTGTCATGTCTGAGTGCCCAGTTGAGCTCCTTCCTCATCTGTAGATCACAGCAGCCCAGATTTCCCTGAACGTGTGCTTTCACTCCAATCAACTTCGAGGTCTTCTGGGTGTAGACATTGAATGCTGCCCACAGCTTGCAGCCAATTGCCACTTATGGGCACACTCACTGCAGAAAACTGACATCTGATTCTAACCTGTACCCTTTACTAGTATGAAGTCCACCCAAGATGCACATTTGCCACTTGTATCAGATCTTGCAACTGTCTTGCTGAATTGCCACCATCAACTCCTCCCTTATTCTTAGTGGCCCACCCATGTGGAACAGTCCCGACTTGGATCATCCTGATCTACCAAGTCCTGCAAATGCCCAAATGTGCTCTTCCTTGCTATCCCAACCCTGCTGTCTGGCATAAGCAGATTCTGACAACCAAAACCAGGAAGGAAAAAGGTCAGACAAACCAATTAGTTAATACAAAAACCCAGCAAAGCAAGCGTTTTCACTGTGCGACATACCTCAACCATACCAAATTACTTGACATTTGCCAGGTCTGAGGGCAAAAGAACGGGGTGTCACAAAGTCATGTGTGGCCCCTTCAAATCCCGATTTTTTAAAATGTTTACATTACCACTGATATCACACATTGCCAGTATATTCTGCAACATCAATGTGCAGCTTCGTGAGGTAGTGCCTACCTGAGACTACGGGAGCTTAAGTTAACATTACCCGTGCCAGTATATTCTGCAACATCAATGTGCAGCTTTCGTGAGGTAGTGCCTACCTGAGACTACGGGAGCTTAAGTTAACATTACCCGTTGCAGCACAGCACAAATTAAAATATTGTTCAGCCAATGTATTGCACAGCAAAACTTTTTAAAGGACTAAGCGCTTTTGTTCCAAACTATACAGAGTTTGGAATGAAAACGCTCAACTTAGTTTTTGCTGTGGAATTTATTGGCCAACAGACATTTTATTTTAATTCATGCTGTACTGCAACGAGTAAGTGTTAATTTTTGTATTTTGTTCTTGGTTTGTTAAATTATGGGCATGGCTACAGCCCACCCATAGCTTGCAAGTGCCATGCAAAAACATTGCTCACCCTATAAAAAAATGAAATGCCATGACAGAGTGGTGCTTGTCAACAAAATCCATGTTAACCGTGAACTTCTAGATTCAAACAGAATAGGCAAAGCCAACTAAAAAATAGAATGAAAATAATCCACTACAGCTCTAACCTCTGCTGTTTTACTAGTTGGTGTTCTCGTGTCAGGGGTCACGTCAGTTTTATTTCAAAGGTATCCTTTTAAGTAAAGCTGTCTGACCTAGGCTGGTACAAGGTTCAGTGCCTGATCCTTTGCTGGTACAAGGTTCAGTGCCTGATCTCAGTAGTTCGAGAAGTTACTGCTTACACAAGTTCCTGGGTTTAACAGAAGCCAGTTAGAGTTTATTTGAAAACATTGTAATCTGTACAGTCTCAATTATCAGGTATGTGTAAAGCTCCAGCAGTTACTGGCTTTCCGTTTGTTACTGTGCTCTGCCGGGATCCAAGCAGCTTTAAAATTGTCTGAAGCGCACTGCCTCTCACCAGTACTTAGTGCTGGACAGTCCAGGTTAGAGTGCGAACCCCTAAACCCCAACCAAAGAGGATGCAGTGGCCAACAGCAATACCAGAAGTTGAGTAGTTGGTTTACACAAAGGCGTGAACTGTAATTAAAATGTTAGACACATGAGTCTATACATTTTGGCCTTTTCTTTGCTTTTATACTTAGATGCACTTAACTGCCCTATTACTGGTGTCCTAAAAACCAAGCAACGATAGTGTGCTGTTGGAAGTGTACCTTGTCCTTAACATTTACGACCATACTCCTGGGTAAGCAAAATGATAAAACCAGACATTTCAGATACCTTGCATGTACAGGTCGCACCTGCAGTGCATCCAGTATGTGAAAACTGTTAGAATATGTTAAGATTGGAATGTGTTGCTTGCATAACTGTGGTTGCGTACTGCTTGCCTTCATCTGGCTCTAAAATGAATAAGGCTGGTTCGGTGTTTTAGAGAAACACTGCATTGCACCATGTGCAATCCAACAAGCTATTGTGCAGATAGGGCTCATTACCAGACATGGGACTTGGAGGGGGCTGTATCAGCAAGACTGAAGTGCCAAAACAAGGTTGTGCACAGTACCCAAAAGAAATTCTCAATGCCTCTGGTTAAACGACTAGAATGTAGAGAAATCAAAGCAAACATGGCCATTAAGCTTAAGGTTGATGGTTTCCTCCTATCCCTTGTCCCACAAAGGAAAATTAGCAACTACAAGAGTAGTTGTAATTCATGAAACCATTCTGTACTCAGAACAGCTGAACTGGAAATAAGACAGATGAGCCATCAAGTACAGCCAGTTAACCTGCTGCAGATTTATGTAGACACTGTTCCACAACACAATTCTGTTACTGCATCAGCAACTGCACAACAGCACTGAAGGACATTTTCCAGTTAAGCCAGATTGTACAACTGCCTTTTACCTTAACCAATCTACACAAACATGGACAACTGGCCCCTAACATCTCAAAGGGGGCTTTGAGAATATAGATCATAGCCTAAAGCAAAGATGGTTTTAACTGCAGTAAAACGGTTGGCTTTCACAGAAAGCTAGTACATTGCAACTACTCTAAACCAAGAATCCTTAAATTCTAAATCAGCACTTGCCCCCATGCACTCCCCTACCCATTTACATTTAGCAGGAAGTCATATGGAAGCAGGTTAAACCCACATGCGGATGTCAGCACTAAGCATAAATATGCAACCATGTTAGCAAGCTACAGATTTCAAAATTGTAACTGGCTTAATAGTAAACATGAAGATATACTGCATTCAACAGCATCCCACTTACTGGCCACTCAAAGTAGCCAAAAGAACATCCCACTTAAATCAGAAATGCAATGCATTTTCCAAAAAATACACTGAATGTAGTACCCATTTCCTTTTATTCAGAGCAAATTCCCTGCAAATAATTTTAGATTAACCTTGCCCTCTAGAACATGCTCGCTCAATTGAGGGTCAAATTGTTACTGCTGAAACCAGGGCACAGTTCTTAAGACTAGAAAATCTGCTCAAAGGCAGCTACCCTTCTCTGAAACTGCTCTTCCCCAGAACTCCATACTACAATCAGGGGAATCAGACTAGAGACCCCTACACTCCACAGATCCGAGTTAATGGGATGCTTACATTGATATGCCCTAGCTGCACAACTGCAGGATGCCAGCTAACTACCCATATACTGAAAGCACTAAATACAAATTAGTTTCAATGAAAGTAAATCTTCATATTTCAGAACTACACTTGAGATTATGAGTAAAAGTGACTTGTCTAGAAGCATTATCCACATTCTGGGGAAACGTAGCCTTAGGGTGATTATGAACCATGTTCCACTAAAAAAGCAAAGCAAGCAAATTTGTGGGAGAACTACTTGAAAGTTTGACCCAACCTTTGTTTTTTTTTTTTTACACACATCTGTAGTGTAGTTCACAGCATCTGTTGAGAATATGAGTATTCATCTGTTTGGACCGGCAAGTTAATTACCTTGCCCTCAAATGGGAAAGCCCAAGCAGACTCAAACTGCCACAGTTAGGTACAATCACTTTAGAAACAAGACAGTACATTCAATTCATAAAAGTGCACATGAACAAATGCACAGAATCCCTGCATGAAAGGCTCAGAGTAAACCCAACCAAGTGTCAGATACTACTCAGCTGAGAGCTCTGCCAGTATTCAAACTGATACCACCAATAAAGCAACCTTGCTAGAACTGCCCATTAACTACCCTCTCCTTTGGGAGTGTGATGACTCACTGCCTCAATTCCTTGGTACCCTGCAATACCAGTACAAGCCTTATCCCTCACTAAAAAGTAGATTGCTATAGTTATACTGAAGGCAATATTTTCCAGCAGAAAGACTTTTTAAAAGTACACATGCAAAAGTTTGAAACTCGATCCTTACCAAGCCCAACTTAGCCGATTTTGAAAAACAGGTTACACAACTGATCCATATTTGCAGAAGTCTTCCAAACACCACATTCCACTCAACCTTGTCATGACTACTCAGAGCAAAACCTGCCAGGTCGCTGATCTCTGCCAGATAGCATATCAATGGTCATTTCTAAAGTGTATGAATCCTCCATACCCAAAATAAGCCCGTCCTTTAAACGGATAACTAAATCACTTCCAAGACAGCAGGCCTCAACTTAATCAGACACCACTTTCCAGCCAAAAGATTAAGACTAAAAAGAGACAGAGCACTTCATATGGAAATTTAACTAAATCTTCCAAGAGATTGCGCCAAGCCAATGTAGATAGTCTTGGGGAAGCACCTGTATAAATGTGGGCCTACCACATTCTTTTGAACACTGGCCTAGCTCTATATTGACCAGAGATTTTAAGTAAAGGCAGTGGCAAACTGCACTGACAGTACCTTGAGCAACAGTTTACATGTTTTATCAGCTCTGACACATGCACTGCTTATAGGTTACAAAGCAGTCAGTCCAGCTACTGGATGCCCTTTTAGCAAGTCTTGCCGTTTTCAGCCTAAATCAGAAGTAAAACCCACACCACATGTAGCCAAGCATTTTTTGGTTACTATAGAGAGTAACTTACCAAACAGAATATACCAAGGACCATGTTATACATTCACAGAATGCCTCCAAGTTGACTGACTCTGCTTTCAAATGTTTCATTAAGCACATGACGAGGTATGAAGTTGACAAACTGCTAAAATAGGGCAGTGTCCATTAAGAGCTTCAGTTTTTCACATCCTGCTATACAACTGAAAGTGAACAAAGCTATACAACTGAAAGTGAACAAAGCTAATGTTATGAAATGGTGAACCCAGTTATGTGCATCTAAGCAACTGCTTCTCCATTAATCTATGGAGTTCACAATAAAGTACAGAACACAATCAGAAGTTTATACGTACACCAGATGACAGCAAGATTTACCTTCTCTCCCTCCACAACATCAAATTCCACGATCTCTCCATCTCCAACACTCCGGAGGAACTTCCGAGGATTGTTCTTTTTAATGGCAGTCTAGCAAGAAAACAGTGCAAGTTTAGAAGCCCAATTACAAAAAGCACTGAACTGCAATACTAAATAGCCAACGTAAACTGCCACTTTACATGCAGAAGTACAGGCAATTGACAAAGCTTACCCTTTTGGTTATTTATCAAAACAGCAAGACCAAAAAGGCAAGTTTTGTAGCATTCAAGAGGAAACAATTATATGAACAGACCACAGCCTTGTACAGCTTCGGTTAGAAAGTTTTGCATATTGCACCCTGACATACGACTGGAAAAGCCCACCTTAATATTCTTTGAGAACCGAACTATTTGGACAAGACGGACTGCAATCCAAGGCCAATATTTCAGACTAGGGAAAATATACTTAGTGGGTTTCTGCTCAACCTGCCCAAGCAGCTAAGCTCCCCTGGAAAAGGGACTGATGGTTACAAACCCCAAAGGGCAAGTTTCCTTTACAAGAGGTGTTTTGAGGCTTAAATTTGGCATGCTGTGTTATATGCTGGCTTTACACGTTACCAGCAAACATTTTAAGACTTGTCAAAATAAATAGTCTCCATTCAAAAAGAAATAGAATGTAGGGAAACTGGCAGGAATGGAAAAGTCCACAAGACAACTACAACTGGCACATGGCAGTAAAACTATTCAAAAAGTAAAAATTTGAGGATGCAATACAGCAGCTGTTGTCAAAGCATTACAGAACACCCAAGGTAGGGGCGTTTTTTCACATGCACACTGGTTAAGTCAAAACCCATTTAAGAAATCAGACAGAATATTTACCGAATAAAACATGAAGTCATACTATAGAACTAGCCTATCCCAGCTTACACAAGGATAAACAAACCAGACTCTGTTCACTAAGGTTCAAAAACCAATTAGTCAGTGTTCAGAAAGACCTAGCACAGATTACCTACTCAACATTTACATGCAGGTTTTTTTTGCAATTCTACTGTACTGAACTACTGCAGTCTCTCCACTGGACCAGTGACTGTGGCCTTAACCATCCAACAAAAAGTGTACAATCTATACACAACTCTTCAGCTGCTAGAATAATATCCCAGTACTTGTAAGGTTAAAAGTGACATCCAACAGACTAGCTCAAATCCTACAGGATACTGCACATTAAAGTTTATATACTTGTTTTATGTTAAGTTATGCAGCTTAAATAAGCCTATCTAGTCTGCACTTTGTTATACTCTTTACCATCTGTGATCTCCTATTCTACAATGTACTCTGAAGACTTATCCCATTTCCAGCAGAACCCATTATAAGAGCCATAAATAGTACTTCATCCGCTGCCAGTACCACTCCTTTCACCCCCCTTAATCAGCATGAACCATCTCCTTGACATACTGAGCAACGGTAACCACCCCCTATTTCTAGGTGCATTACCTCTCAAGTCTGGTTATATTACCTTTCATCTCACTGTAGCTGCCTCCACAGAAACTATTGCACCACTTAAAGTAACCCTTAAGGTGAAGCCTGACCATGGCCCTGCAATACAGGAGCATTACCTATTAATCCACCAGCTGCTATTTCACTGCTTCTGCTGGTCCCAATTCAAAGTGATTCAGACATTTTCCATAACTGGTGCATTACCCCCTACAGCTATTGCACAAATTTTACAAGTGAGACTTGTTTGTACAGCCTCAACTACCACCTTTGATCACACCCCTTTCTCCACTGCTGCACCTTTGGGTCACATGGATGCCTCTATGCCTTTAGTGCTGTATTCCCTATAATCCCCACTTTTCAACCATGCAATTGGGACCCATGAAAAGAATGTTCAGTATTAAAACCAGTTTTAACCACACTAGCAAACATTGGTGGTATAAAGCTACCCGTTTTACTCCTATACAATCAATCCACAAGTAGACACCCTCAAAAACAGTGGGCTTACTTTAGAGCCCTCCCAAAAGCTCAGAAGCTCCTTTAAAATTTAAGCCCATTATGCTCAAGAGGCACTTAAGGGATGACCCACCCATGCAACTTGTGAAAATGTGTCCATAAGTAAAAGCCTCACAGGCAATTAATTGATCATATTTACTACAACAGTCTCACCCAGTTTCAAAAAACCCTGTCAAATCAATCTTTACACACATGAAAAACCTACAGCTCATCAACTGATAACCCTGAACACAATCCTAAAGTAACATTTGCTATTAAACTTCAGCCCAGTGGTACAACTAAGCCAATGCTTATGTCAGCCCAGTAATCTAATCCCCCTTAGACTCCACAAGACTATCTTTACAAAGATGTCTGCAACACCCAAGATGAACAGCGGCTGAAACCACGATTCATGTGATCAAATCCACATTTCAGACATTCAACATAACCAGATACAGGACTTCAGATTGTGTACTGTGCCAGTATACCAAGGACGGACAAAAGTACAAACTCTGCAGTAAACCTTCACACCTTGCCAAAATAAGGTGGGACAAAGTATATGCACTTTTTACAAAAGTGACTACTGGTCTGGCAACAAAAGGGCTGCAAGTTTCCAATTAAATCCCTCCATGATCAAATCCACATTAGATTTGACAACTCCAAATGGAACCACTTGGGAATTCAATTTTCTAAGCAGTATTCCATCACTGACACTAGTAGCAGACATGCAAAGTAAAAGTGTGTTTAATTACCAGTTTAACAGTTCATATTATGGTTTGGTGTGTAAACATTCAATGACTTACTAAACTACAGCAATATACAACCCATCACACAAGTTTATTTGTACACAAACTGCTTAATCAGTTTATCTTAATGTGTTTAGACGTGCCAAAACGTGCGGTAAGCCATGTAAATAAGCACAAGGCTGACAGGAAACATTCCCACTCAACTCATTCTTTATCTAAACAGCTTCACTCCCCCTACGCCTTGATGTCAGACACCTAAATCGGTAAAAATTAAAGGTCACAAAACAGTCAAAATAACCACAAATAGTAAAGGACTTTGAGCAAAAAAAACAATGGAAAATGAAGTAAACTAAGCAATGAGCTGTGAGATCACAAGTCTGTACAATTAAGATAATTTAGAAATTTCTGTGCTGTGGAGTTTCCACAGCCTGTATTTAGTGCCTTAACTCACTCCCCCAAACCCACTGCATTTTTACTTTACAAAAAAAGCACCCTGAACAAAAAGCTTCATAGCTTCTCCACCTTTTATCCAGTTTTAAAGAGTGAGGGAGTATGGGGAAATCTATCCACCTGCACAAGTGCTTAGTTTTACTAAACTGCACTTTGGCACTGACCGTTTTCTTCAATCTATAGTTGCACACCCTTCCAAACATCTACACAGAAATGCAAGCAGTGCAATCTACCAGTAGCATCCAGTTTCATTCTGGAAGAAACAGCATGTCAAGTTTGCAGACAACACTAAGAAAATCGGTTTACATGGTTAAGAGTCCCCTTGACTGCTCAATACTGATCTTTTAATTGCACTGGTGACATTTCAAATGGTAAACATTTTACTTGGGTTTAAAGCACAATTGTTACATTCAAACAAGCTCAACCACTCAAATCAATTCAACCATGTCAGCTTGCCACCGAGCATGTGAAAACATGCAGGAATCCATTCACAAGATTGTAACTATTTCAAAGTTCAGGTACCAGATTAAGTGGAAAGTGTTAATGAATGGCAGGGAAGATCGAAATGCATGAATTATCAAGCTACAACTGCTTAACAGTTGACAGTACTCCGTTAAGAAAAGCTATTTGAAGGGAACCTACTCTACACCCCCAAATCCATTTAACGCACAAAGCAAAGCTTTCTAGCAATGCCAGCATTATCCTCAACACTTGCTACCAAATGCACATTAAACAAGTACAGTCCAATTCAAAACCTCCCATACTGCATTACAGCAGCCAAATGCACCACTTCCAGTGCAAAAGACAGTTCCACACTCCATGCTACAGCAAGACAATAGTGAAGATGGAACTATTGGGTCCAAACATTACAACTCACCACAGATGAAGTGCAGAAAACCCGATCACAGTAACAGTTAAAAGCTTACAAGAACAAAATCAATACTAACCTCAAAATGGTATCCTAGCATTTTGCAGCCACTGATCAGCAAAAAGCACTCAATAAATCACAGCCTTCAACAACAAAAGGGAGCAAACCCCCAGAGCTTCAAGTATCCTAAAGTGACTGTAGAATTAAAGGTATAGAAGCTTCACTTAACGGTATAATTACCCAGCAAATACTAGATAGCTGATCTCTGCATCACCTTTAGTACTGTAAAGCACACACCAGTCCATCAACTGTAAATAGGAAAAATTTAGTTACCTGGTGTACAAAGACGTCCTCTTTGGTGTCATTTCTTTGGGGAAGGAAAAGAAAAAGGTCAACAGCCCAAGTATTTTAACATACTTAACCAGCAATACAAAGATGCGCAAAACTACAGATACAGTACTCTATGCTATGCAGTGGTTAATGTAACAGCTTAGAAAAAGGAGTACAACTTTAACATGCATTTGACAGTTATGCCTCAATCTACAGCATCACTCAACCAGTCAATGGCCTAGATTCCACATGAAACAGGACCACTTACTAACAGGAACATTAAGTTAACTCCGCATTATGCTGCTGTGCAACATTTAACTAGCAAGCCTAAAACCTAAATGCAAATACATAATGCATATATATTCGTGGGTACAGATTTTAGCAAATCCGCCCATCCAATTGGCAGAATCATGCCCAAGGTACAAAGTTAAATTCTGACCCAAACCTATACGCAGTTGTAATGTTCTGTGTTTGCAGTGTTCCTCCCACCTCCCCAAAACATGCCAAGTGCTTCCATCTCAGACACTCATAAGGGACTTATGGGCTGCAACAGCAGAAACTAGATAGCACCCAAGAGTTGCACAAACCAAATCCCTTTAAACATGTACGGCGCAAAGTATTCTAAAAACTGACTGGGCTGCAAGCAGTGTCCAGACTGGCCATTGCATTAAAATTGGCTCTAGGCGATTTGGTAGGGTTGACTGTTGCCAAATAGGAATGAGCATTTGCCAATTATAAGTGGGGTTGAGGACCCAGCCTACTCAGACCTATGCCAGGGACCCATGCTAATGTTAGGATCTATGTGCAACCTATTGGTCAGGGTATGCCCAACAGCCTTTGGTCATGCAACTACTTGCCAGCCAATGTCCAGCTGCCCAGCTTAGGTTATGTGGGATAGCAGAGTGAAAGCTGGGCATAAAACCAACCTGCCAAATATTAATTGCTACATGATGTAGGTTCACTGAGTAGACACAGCATGGAAATGGACGACATGTCCAGCCATGTCTTATGTATCCAGGAAACGATGAAAGGGCAAAGCAGCAAAAACTTTACTTAGGAACCAGAACAGAATCTACAACTCAGGAGACAGGCTTGAAATTGTGTAGATAGTAGTGAATGAGAGGCTTCACAGGGGTGTGAAAGATGTCACCAGAATTAGCAAGTCATAACCAACGTAATAGGACAGTATTCATAATTGCCTATGCCCCCAGAGGAGGGTTGCTTGTAAGACGACTGCATTTAGACATCGGTTGCAGGACTTCCAAGGACAATTAAATGAGTGACGAACACATCAGGATAAACAGGAGAGGTCTGTGTCCACATGGAGGACCAGAATAAAGGAGAGGCCACAACTTCTGTCTAGAAAATGGCTTGATGGCCAAAACATGGTTCAGAAACATTTGCAAGATCACACCCAAGAGTGGCCAACATGCAACTCAGACTTGCTCCAAAAGTAAGGGCACCAGGATAGAATCAGCAATTAAAGTCTTCCTAAGCAAAGGTCAGAGCACAGCATAAACCACTGGTTGCCAAAATTAGCTACAAGCTGTGGTCAGAAGGCTCTGAAATTAGAAACCAGTCTGAAGACCTGGAAGTTGACTGGAGAGAAAGCACAGCAGCTCAATGAATCACTCAAGGCTCTAGTACCACAGAAGTGGAAACAGGTGGAATTGAATGGCAGCACAACAAAACAGCATGTGCAAGGACTAGAGAACATGCAGCAGAGCCAGATACAAAAATATGGAAAGCTGGTGATGGAATACAGATGTGCAGTAAATCAAGAAAAACAGATGTGCAGTAAATAAAGAAAACTGGGAGATAAAGTCAAAGGCTGAGGGGAGTTGCAAAGACAGAATCACTACAAACTTCTCAAAAAAGTGACTCCAAAGTGCAAAGAAACTCAAGTTGCAAGGCAAAGTGCACATATGGAATACTTTCCAGCAGCTTCTGAATGGAGAAAACCCCATAGAAGCTGCAATGCCCCAGACAGCCTGTTACAGAAGAGGCCAACAGAAAACAGCACTTAGAAAAAATGAAATCAGGGAAAGCAGCATGCTCAGGTAAAGCAGCATGCTCAGGTAGTCACAACAGGTATATAAAGATGTTTGACATTAAAGAAATGTCTCTTGGGGGTACTCAACAGCAAATGTGTATCCCAAATGAAGAGCAAGCATACTAGTGCCAGTGCACAAAGACATTCAATAATTGGTAGTACAGATATCAAACCACTCACTAGATGAAACTTCTGAAAAGGGTGGCTGATAAATGAGTATGCATAATAAAAAATATAGCATACAAGCCGTTCAGATCAGAATGCAGTGCAATTGACAATGTTCACAGTGAGGAAGACAACTCAAATTTGCTGAGCCCACTAATGTTCATACTGGTGAAGGACTTGATTAGCAAACATGTCAAATCAGAAATCAAGTTGCTGAATACAAAATGTTACCACTACAGACTAAAACCTAAAGGATAGGGGGTACGTAATGCAAAACCGACAAGAGATGAAAAATGCATACAGATAAGGTGGAAAAAAGCAAGTGAGGAATCAGAAGCTGGTAACTAAAATATTGGAACAGATTAATAGCTTCAATTATCTTGCAGGGTGGTTGAAATAAACCTAGATTCACAGGGTGGGCAGCCAACTGGTACAGTGTCAGTAGTGCATGACAAAGCCAAAGCAAGAGTACAACAGTGGTGTGACCAATACTACAGTATGGTACAGAAATAAGTAAAAGCAAAGCAGTTGAGGAAGCTAGAGGTGAAATACTCAAAACAGGTGGTGGAAGAATGTAAGCCCACCCTACCGTGCCTGCTTTAACATCACACCCAAACCAGATGCACCCAAAGTTGGTATAAAAGCAAAGCATAAATTGCATATTACAGCAGCACAGCTGCAAAGTGCACCATGATTATCCACCAGCTACATATGTACAAACGAGTTAGAAGCATTTAACACCTAAAGAATTACAACTGCTTAATACATCGAGGAAGTACTACCTCCACTACACCACATATTACACAAATACAATATAAAGCTCAACACAAGATATTTCCATGTACAAGACAAAGCACCACACATCCCAACCCAGAAATAAAACATGAAATTAAGATTTTTACAGGGATTGCACCAGTAGCATCCCCTTAATTGCAGTTTGCATAATTGAAGCTCCCTGCCCATATTACTAATTCCCCATCAAATTTGGGATCTGCAGTAATGTATTTATGCAATTACTTTAGATTTTTTCGTTAATAAAAAAGGAAGCAGTGCTCCATTTGCATCAACAGATCAAATGTACTGGACAGTTGTAGCCTACATCACTGTTGGACTGCCTTTTTTATTTGTTTTACATTAGTTAACTGGGGGTGTGAGCCAAAAATGCCCTTTCAGAAGCCCAGGGAGAAAAGCTCCACATAGAAGTTTGGAACATAGGTAGCATACATAGTACACAAGTACAGTACACACATTGCAGATTAGCCAGTGTTTGTGAGTAAGACTGAAAACCATTATCAAGTACTCAAAGTTTAATACTTGCTTCATTAACCAATTTTACTCTGTCATAGCTTACACTGCAGAGCTCATTAGAATGACCAGTGAAGACATACTGCAAGCCAGTTACAGGGAACCAACTACTTTCAAGCACTGTACATACAACACCTTGAAAAATACTACAATGAAAACTTTAGATAAATGTTCGGTCCAATCTCAGGCCGCCCTTTAGCCTAAATAAGGCCATTACAGGGAGAATACCCACTGCTTCACAAACAAAAACTGAAAGCATATATCCCTTATGCCCACCAGCCACCTACAGTTTTCAGCATGGCACCCACAGAGAGTCTACATAACAGAGATAATTTAGTATGGTTGCTGGGTTGTGTATTACAAAGCTTTTATGCTAACAGCAATTACCATACCAAGTGTATTGCAAACACCAAGCAAAATAAAAAAGTAAAACCTACTGATGAATTTCAAGTCACTCCAATTTTGTGGACAGCTTGAATAGTAAATGAAAGCACTTACAAGCAATGACATGAATCCAAATTACATTACTGGATGCTTTACAACTAAAGCCAAATAAACCACCGCTTACCACATTTAAATTAAAGAATCAAATACCAGGTTTTTAATCACAGCTTAACTTAGTATGTCACCACTCGTTTATACAAAAGATAGACTGACTACAAGACATACCTGTTAATAAAGCCGTATCCATTCCGCACGTTAAACCACTTAACTGTGCCCAGAACCTGTGTTGCTAATAAAACCAACAGAAAAAAACAATTACTGCAAGTTTAATATTTGTTGCATACTTAATTCACCCCCAATTCAGATGTACAACTGCATTCTTTCCACTTTACTCCCACCAAAACATTTATAACCGCTTTAAATCAGACCAAACTGCAAGCCACCCATGAATCAATGCAAAACCACTAGCTCTTTCCTGCCCCACCTCCGAGTTTTGCACTGCCCATAATTCTCTAAAACTTCAGACAGGTGGGCACTTAACACTTCATATTCCAACGTAAACTAAATGTCACGTTTCAACTTACTCACCCAAGCGAAATCTGGAAAGCCATAACGTGACATCAGTAAAATCCAGCCCCAAAATTTAAATCAGTATTACATTTAGCAGCCAACAAACCAGGCAGGTTTGATGTTCTATAAAATCAAACACGCGCCGAAATGCTTTAAAAGCCTCCCCCATACCACAGCATGCAATGGAAAAGTTACACTACCAAAATAAACCAATAAAGTTGACTATTCAATATAACCACATGGACTACAAGTACCTCTGGTAGTTTTAGTCCCCAGTTAAACTGGGAACGTAATCACTCTAGAACTCTTACTCCAAACACAAATACAAAGTTCTGCAAAACAAAATACCATGCACTTCACTAAAAGCATGAACTTTTTGGTTGGCCTAAAAGGCAAGTTCCTTACAATCCACTTTCACACTTCCAAGAAAGGCCCATCCTTAAACTTTACTATCTTCCGGAATTACAAGCGTGCTTAATAAGTAGCAAAAAATTTAACCCCTTCAGTACACTAGTCGTTGCAATAACACTTGCATACACCTCCCTCCTTTCATATTGCCTCATATCCGCCCAATTTCCCAGTTCTACTCCACGTTCCCTTACCGAGAACCTTTTTCTCGGTCGCTGGTATCTGTCCTCTGCCCGTCGCCACCACCGGCTTCTCCGGCTCGGACGGGGCTTCTTCAGCAGGAGGAAGCTGCGCTTCGCTCATTTTCAAGTACAAAAGTTGTCAGGTGGGTCGCTTAGCGACTGTCCCGGGACTGGGTATATCGATCGGTGTACACACCAACTACTCCCCTCCCTCCCCAATTTTGTTTTCGTTTGGGTTTAGCTTCCTCCAGCAACAACCGCTTACGGCTTTTTCTTGACTTTGGCTGTTATTCCTCACAGTTTCCAATAAACAGTTGTACTTCGGCTCCTCAGGCACTGCCGCCCCAACTCGCTCCAAACTTTATCCCCACGAGTCTTGACTTCTTCTCAGCTCCCATTGGTTGTTGGTTCAGACAAGCGTGCGCCCCACTTTGCCTGCCCCACCCACTATGACTTGATTGGTTGTCTTTTTGTTATACGTACTTTTACTGATTATACGTTCCACAAAACCCGCAGATTTCCACCCGTGTATTTCTGCATCTCCATGTAGTTGTTGCTCGTACTACCCAGCACCTATTGATTGGCTTTTATTTAAGGGTGCGCTCACACAAAGGGAATTGTTTTAAAGAGAGTTAGGTATTTCAGTACTTTGTCTTCACTTTACGTTTATGTAGTGTGTTTGTTTGGTCCTCAACGGTGTGAATGTTGGATCAAGATGACTGCTGCAGTTAATGTAATCGTCTGTGATTTGTTGGCCTCAATACGATCATTTCCTGATT